>NW_017671184.1:255688-333144 GCF_001879085.1 Nicotiana attenuata
GCGCCCGAATCGTAAAATGCTAGTAAAACGGAGGTTTTGGCCATTTTTGACAAAAATAGAGTTGGGGGAGCTCGGTTTGGGCGATTTTCAGAGGGGTTTTCACAAATTTGAATGAGGTAAGTGTTATTTATCATAAATAATTTATAGATCATGATTCCATACTCATTTACATCATGAATCCATGAATTTATGGAAGAAAATCAGATTTTTACCAGATCTTCCAAAAACGAAAATTTAAGATTTGAAAGCCAAGTCCGTATGTCGGAATTCGATAATTTTTGTATGGTTGAACTCGTATCGGAATGGGTTATCATATTTTGTCAGTTTCATATGATTCCGAGGAGTGGGCCCCACGGGCAATTTTTGAGTTAAATTTCGGAGTTAAATCCGAAAAATTAGTAAATTCATATGGAATTAATTTCTACTATTTGTATTGAGTATATTAAATTATTTGTGACTAGATTTGAAGCCTTCGAACACGAATTTTCAAGGCGAAGGTTTATTGGAATCTTGAATTTTGTTGCAAAGCGAGGTAAATGTTTGATATAACTTTGGCTTGAAGGAATAGGATTAGAGTGTTATTAATTGCTAATTGCTAAATGATCGAGTACGGTGTATAGGCATGGTGACGAGTATCTATACACCGGTGTCTAGCATGACCGTGGGTCCTTCTATGCACTTATCCTGATATTGTTATGACTCCTCCATGTTAATTGATGAATTTTATGCAATGTGAAGAGTATGAGAACTAATTATGAATTGCAAATCCATTGGAGCGCTGGCTCGAACGACAAAAAGACTATTGAGTAAGAAATGAAAGCAATAGAAAGGGGTATGTTAATCCCTTGCCGGGATGGTTTGAGTGTATTGACTATTTCCCTTGCCGGGATGTGAAAGTATTGTTGTTGCTCCCTTGCCGGGAGTTAGCTGTTAATTGTGTAATTCCCTTACCGGGACAGTTCTTATTATTTGTTTATCCCCTCGCCCCGTTTGGTTGCGATTACTGTTTAGGTGAGGAAGAGTGATAATGCACGAAGGGTCATTCCGTGCCATGTTTTGATTATATTTGCACGAAGGGTCATTCCGTGCCATGTTTTGGTTATATTTGCACGAAGGATCATTCCGTGCCATGATATGAGAGTTACGTGAGGGAAAGCACGAAGGGTGATGCCGTGCACTTTATTTGATTGCTTTGGTGAGAATGAGAGTAAAAGCACGAAGGTTGATGCCGTGCAACTGTTGATTGTCCTGCTCTCATTAATTATTGTTATTGATTTGTTACTTATTTAAATTGTTGACTTTATCTCCGGACTGTACCTCCCCATAGTATGTTTCCCTCCCTCTTAACTGTTAAACTTCTGTATTCTTTCCTTGAACTGCATATATATATATATACATTGAACTGCACAGGTTGATTTGGTAGTCCTGTCTAGCCTCGTCACTACTTCGCGGGGGTTAGGCCAGGCATTTACCAGCACATGGGGTCCGTTGTGCTGATGCTACACTTCTGTGCTCTTTTGCACAGATCATGGTACCGGAGCAGCTTTTGGACCACAGCAGTAGGATATCGATCGGGAGCTGACTTTAGTCCAGGGACTTACGAGGTAGCCTAGCTGGCGTTCGTAGGCCGGAGTCCCTTTCTATGTTTCAGTTTGTTTCCATTGTACCGAGACAGACATTTATGTATTTCTATTCTGACTTGTTTGTAGCACTCTTTAGTAGTTCGTAAGATAGCGACTCCAGTCTTGGGTAGTGAAATATTAGACTTCCGCATTTTGGATTTTCAGTTATCTATGTTTTGAAAGACTTCCGCATTTATTTAAAGACTCGTTATTTCATTATTGTTATGTTGTTATCCGAAAATGTTTAAATGTTTGGCTTGCCTAGCTCCAACAGTAGGCGCCATCATGACTCCCGATGGTGGGAAATCCGGGTCGTGACAAAATATTATGAGTTTCTATATGATTTAAATAAGGAAATATTTTATAATCAAAATTTTATTTAATTTAAAAATCCTATATATTAGGAGAATAATTAAATTATAACTTTGCCTTTTGTGAAAGTTATTATCATGATAACTGGAATACTATCAAAGCAGCAATTCTTTTTGTGGATGGCAATATAAAGAAGATTGGCCACAGTTGACAGACTAGCAAAATGGGGAATACAGGTGAATCATTGTTGTGTACTGTGTGGAGGAGACATAGAAGAGACACATGATCACTTGTACTTTGAATGTCCATACTCACAAAGTTTATGGACAGGAATACTAGAATGGTTGAGATACAAGAGGAAGACTGAAAATTGGGAAGTAGAAGTGCAATGGTTAACTACCAATGTAAACAACAGAAACCCAAGGAAAACTTTGCTAGGAGTGGTGTTTGCAGCAGTAGTATATCATATCTGGATGGAAAGAAATGAAAGAAGATTTCAAGGCCAAAGAAGAGAGGTTCAAGATAGAGCAAAAGAAATTGCTAGGCAGGTGCATATAACAGGACAGAAGAAATGTAGATGGACACCTATATTGAGTTCACTAAATAGTTATCCTACTTGTAATCCATGGCAACTAGGATAGGATAAGGATCCAGCAGTGTTGTGGGATCTTAGTAAGCAACGTGGTTGTATAGTTTTTGTTTATTGGTTCAGTTAGGAGACCTGATACTAGAATCCAATAGTACAGGTGATGTAAATTGTTAATACTGGTTGAAATAAAAAAATTTCTTTCGACCAAGAAAGTTATTTTTAAAGGGTAAAAAAGGCAAACGACATTTCGCTAAGGGCCTTCGTGCTTTTAATATAGTACTAGTCTCTATATACGTGCTTTGCACGTAAATGTTTAGTCAATTATTCATAAGAAGGAACAACAACTTCTTGTTATTGACATTAATATTCCTCTTAAAAATTCAATATATAATTGTTCATGTGAGAAATCATGTAGCAACAACGACACTCTATTATCTGAGATTGTATGATCATGTGCTTTATTTATCTTCTCCTCAAAATACAAGTATAACTAAAATTATTCTTGTCCATATTTAAATACTTTCATCGTTCGACATTTATAAAAAATAAATAAAATAATAATATAGAAAAGTAGATATTAAAAGTGTACTCCGTAGATGTAATTATCAATCTATATTTATAGGTGATTGTCTGTTGCCAGACAATATTAATTTCATGCTACTTATAAAGATATTATATATAGGGATTCTCTCGTTCAAATTTTATATCTTTTACTCCTATAAAAGAGTTATATAGCGTAGTAATTCTTAATCCCAAAAATATCTAAAAAAGAACAAAACCAAGTAAGTTTGCATATCTCTTGAACTTGGTTTATGAATCACATGTCCTATTTTTTTTTTCCAACTTCGTAGCTAATTAGCAAATTTATGCTACGTACTTGATAATTTTTTCTCTTTTAATTAATCTTTTAATCTTCCTTTTAAGATTATATCAATAGTTCTTTGCCAAAAAAAGAATATCAATAGTTAAATAGTAACATAACAAATCTAAAGTCATTTTTCCTTAACCATAGCTCTCACAACAATCAAGCTTCCCAAACTCAGATCTGACCGACGATTTCTCAAATAAATTAAGTCATGACAAAATAAAATTTCTTGATAAAATTTTTAGATAAGTTCTGTTAACTTCCATATTGAACCTATACAACAAACACATAAAACACGAACATTAAATAAAAAATTGACACAAAACTTTAACGTTGTAACACAAGCCCTCAAATCATTGGTCAGAGATATCCAAGATATAATATCTAGCGTAAAAAGAAGGTGATTGCACAACGAAAGTGATGTCTTCATAGTATGAACTTGAGATAGATACAATTTGCTTTTGCCAATCTCAACAATGAACTCGATTATGAAATTATCGTAAACAAAATCCTAGACCAAACTCAAATGCAAATTATCTGATCAAGTTATGTCTATTGTTTCATACCTCTTATGTTTCGAGAGTTTAACTTAGAAAGTTGTCATGATTGAAAATCTAAACAAAACCAAGCACAAATTGAACCTTCTTTCCCTAATTAGAAATTGTTAGACATCAATGCTTGTTCACTGCAGAAGCAACTTTCTCGAAGCTTTCTTGTACTTTTTGCAGTTCAACAATAGTTGTTGAACGTTAATTATATTTTTCAAGGCTTGAATACTACTATGGACGACTGCTTCCATCCCGTACTGATACATAAAAAATTAAATCTTTGATATAACTCACGTGATGGAAGAAATAATTAATTTACCTGTCGAAATAGTGATACTCCAATAAAAGGTACTACTCGTTAAAATAAATTGTGACCTTCATATAAAGGAAATAAGTGGTTCACAGTGTTCTAATCCAAGTGAGATTGCTTTGAAACTTCAACTCTATATTGGACACACAAAATTTTAGACTATTTAGTGGGCGTTTGGACATAAAAATTGTAAAATTCCGAAAAAAAATAAAAAATTTCAAGTGAAAATGATATTTGATAATTAGAGTTGTGCTTGGACATGAATATAATTTTGGGTTTTTTGAATTTTGTGAGTGATCTGAGTGAAATTTTTGAAAAACAACTTTTTGGAGATTTTCAAATTTTCAAAAAATTCTAAAATTCATCTTCAAATGAAAATTAAAAATTTTATGGCCAAACACTGATTTCGAAAAAAAGTGAAAAATTTTCAAATAAAAAAATTCTTATGTCCAAACGGGTAACTTGTGTTCAATTTATATCTGGCTACAATATGGCTTCCTTATCCAAATAAGCTTCCGTTCTCCTAACTCTCATAAAAGTTTATCTCTTTGATCTATTATTCTTTATTAAATAATCTTCAACGTAAAATTTGGTCTTATTTACAAAATCTTGGACTTTAATTGCAAGACTTTTACCTTTTTGTACATTAATATTGTAAAGATGTCTAATTAATTAAGGGTATATAAGTCGATCAATATTTCAAGGATATTTTAGTCGTTCAACATTTAGCATAAAATATTCGTGCTTTTATAATAATATAGATAGATATAACTATAGATTTTCACTCCTCTCCAACATCCTCACTCATTAAATGGAAAAATCCAGAAAAAATATTTCTCAAAAAATTCTCAACCTAAATTTTATTAGAATGGTCGCATATGCAATTTTTAAGACACGACCAGCCTTATTCACCCAAAATTCCACCGACTAATCCAAAAAATTAAGAACTAGGAGTAATAGAGAAAAAGAAAGAAAGAAAGAAAGAAAGAGTGAGAATTTGTACAAAAAATATCACAAAAGAAAAAGACATAGAAAAGTAAGAGAGAAGAAGAACCATGATACACAAACATACAATTTTTATACATTATATAAATGTGACGACCCAAAGGGTCATCACTTGTTTTCTTATTCATTCTGTGCTTCCGAGGCCTTAAAAACCTCATTTAGGGTCGCCTCGATTTGCGTGCGCAGTCCGGACGCGTAACCGGAAAGCTTAAATATGAAATTCTATGAAAAATGCTAAGTTTTGATATTAAAATGAATAAATTTGACTTCGGTCAATATTTTGGATAAACGGATCCGGATCCGTGATTGACGGTCCCGGAGGATCCGTAGGAAAATATGGGACTTGGGCGTATGCCCGGAATCGAATTCCGAGGTCCCAAGCCCGAGAAATGAATTTTTGTGTGAAATTATTTTCTGGAAATAATTAAGGAAATTGGAAATGAAATTTGATTAGAAGACTATGGTATCGGGCCCGTATTTTGGTCCGGCGCCCGGTACACGTCTTATATATGATTTAAGAACTTTCTGTAAAGTTTGGTTGAAAACGGACGTCGTTTGACGTGTTTCGGACTTAAAATAGAAATTTGATGTTTTATTAAATTTGGAAGAAATCACGGATTTTGAGGCTTAATTCGATGTATATGATGTTGTTTTGGCGATTTGATCGTACGGGTAAGTCCGTAGGATATTTTTGAGGTTGTGTGTATGTTTGGTTTGGAGCCCCGAGGGCTCGGGTAAGTTTTGGATAGGCCACGGGGTGAAATTTTGGACTTAAGGAATTGCAGGCCTGCAGGCTTCGCATTTCCCAAACTTTTCTCGCAATTCCTAGGATTGTTCGCATTTCCCAAGCTTTGTTCGCAATTACCAGGCTTCGTATTTCCCAAACTTTTCTCGCAATTCCCAGGCTTGTTCGCATTTCCCAAACTTTATTCGCAATTCCCAAACTTTTTTTCGCAATTTCCATATCTGCAACCTGCATTTTTCATACTTAGTCGAATTTNTAGACTTCTTACCAAATCATTTTGTAAGTTGATTTTTTACTCATTTTCTTTCAATCATTAACATCATTTAACATGTTTTCAACTTAAAATCAATGATTTTCATGGGTGAAATTGGGGGTTTTGGGTAGAACCTAGGTTTTTCTAAAATTGGGGATTTGGACCTCAATTTGAGGTCCGATTTCAAAACAAATCACATATTTGGGTTCGTGGGGGAGAGGGTAACCGGGTTTTGGTTCGAACCTCGGGTTTTGATCACGTGGGCCCGAGGGCGATTTTGGAATTTTTGGGCAAAACTTTGGGAAATTCATTTTTATGCATTCAAATTGATTCATTTAGCGTTTAATGATGTAATTAAGTAATTTGTGATTAGATACGAACGAATTGGTGGTGGAATCAAGGGGTAAAGCTATAATTGAAGCATGAATTATGTTCGAGGCATCGAGGTAAGTGTTTGGTCTAACCTTAGCTTGAGGGATTAGGAGTTGCGTCCTATTTTCTATTTGTTTCTTGTTGAGTACGATGTATAGGCATGGTGACGAGTATCTATACGTCGGTGTCGAGTATGACCGTGAGTCTTATATTGTGATTTTCATGATTTCGTTGTATTATTCATGCCTTGGTGAAAATTTCTATTTGTTGTGTAAAGTTGTGAAAAGAATTGTGGCCTATGAACGTTGAGGAGCGTTGGCTCCAGTTGTATAATAAGTTGTGAAAGTATAAGTGATAATTGAACCTCTAGAGCAGTGGCTCGAGTGATGAAGTGAATTGTGAAGTAAAAATGAGAAAGAGGAGAGATCATTATGTTGCCCCCTTGCCGGGCTATTGTTGAGTTGTGGTTCCGTTGTATTGTGTTCTTAATAGATATTACGGATACTTAGGTTGATGATTCTTTGTGTTAGGTAAGGATTATGGTTATAGCTGAGGCAGTTAGATGTTAAGACAAGTTTGGGTATAGCTGAGGCAGTTAGGTGTTGTAACAAGTTTGGGTATAGCTGAGGCAGTTAGGTGTTGTAACAAGTTTGGGTATAGCTGAGGTAGTTAGGTGTTGTAACAAGTTTGGGTATAGTTGAGGTAGTTAGGTGTAGTAACAAGTTTGGGTATAGCTGAGGTAGTTAGGTGTTGTAACAAGTTTGGGTATGGCTGAGGTTTTTCCCTTGCTGGGATAGTGTAGACCTTTTGATCCCTTGTCAGGACTCTTGTTATATTTGTAAATATTATATATGGATCGGGTTGCACGCCGCAACAATATTATATATGGATCGGGTTGCACGCCGCAACAATATTATATATGGATCGGGTTGCACGCCGCAACAATATAATGAAATGGGAGCGGGTGGTACGCCTATCACGAGATATAATAAAATGGGAGCCGGCGGTGCGCCTACCACGAGATATAATAAAATGGGAGCGGGTGGTACGCCTACCACGAGATATAATAAAATGGGAGCGGGTGGTACGCCTACCACGAGATATAATGAAATGGGAGCGGGTGGTACGCCTACCACGAGGTATAATGAAATGGGAGCGGGTGGCACGCCTGCCACTAGATACATGAAATGGGATCGGGTTGCATGCCTGCAACGAGATATGTACTGACAGTGAAACCTGCTTTTATTTCCCTTATCCGTGTTAGAGTTAAATTATTGATGTTCTTTATTTTTCTCTTGATATTCTGTTTTTACCTGTTATCCCCCGAAGCATGTTCCCCCTCCCATCCTTACTTGCTTATACCTGCTTTACTTTTCGCTATATTTTATATAACTGCACAGGTTTATTTGATAGTCTGGTCCGAGCCTCGTCACTACTTCGCCGAGGTTAGGCTAGGCACTTACCAGCACATGGGGTCGGTTGTGCTGATACTACTCTGTGCTCTTTTGCACAGATCCAGGTCCCGAACAGCCGTAGTAGCTCGGGAGCCAGCCTTCAGTTCACTGAGACTCCGAGGTAGCCTTGCAAGCGTCTGCAGGCCCGGCGTCTCCTCTAATTTTTATTTATGATCTGTTATCTCTTATATTCGAGACAGACAGTGTTACTTTCTTTCAAACGGTTGTATGTAGTAAATCTTAGTAGTCCGTGAATGTTGTGACACCAATTCTGGGTAGAGGCACATGTGAATTTTTCCTTATTATTTGGTTTATATCGTTTAAGACTTCCGCTAAATTACAAAAATCCGCTGTTGTTTAATTATTTATTTCCTGTTAATTAAATTGGTAGAAATGGATTTTAAACAAAATCACTTATGGATTCTAGATGTGTGGCTTGCCTAGCTTCTACGAGTAGGCACCATCACGATCCCCGATGGTGAGAAATCCGGGTCGTGACAAGTTGGTATCAGAGCTCTAGGTTACATAGGTCTCACAATTCACGGATAAGCTCGGTAGAGTCTGAGGGATCGGTACGGAGACGTCTGTATTTATCCCAGAGGCTACAGAGTTAGGAAAAGTTTCACATTTGTTCTTTCCTGTCGTGCAGTCTTGTTTCTCAAATGCTAAATTGAAACCTCTACTCTTGTCCCTTCGCGAATGGCGAGGTCATGTACCGCTTCTTCAGCTGATCAGCAGCACAGATCGGTGATAGATCAGCTACGTCTTCGGAGGCTTTGTAGAGATTGGATAATTTTCCCCAAGCTCTTCACTATTACATTCAGCGGTGCATCTACTGAGGATCCCCAGGATTATCAACACAGTTGTCATGAGGTTCTCAGAAACATGGGGATAGTTGAGACCAATGGGGTCGATTTTGCTACTTTTCACTTGTCTGGATCCGCCAAGACTTGGTGTGGAGATTATTACTTGGCTAGACCAGCCGGATCGCGAGCTTCGACTTGGGAGCAGTTGACACAGCTATTTCTGGAGAAGTTTATCCCCATCACTCAGAGAGAGGTCTATCGGAGGCAGAGGTATTAGAGGTGGAGGTAGAGATTCTAGAGGTGGAGGTAAAGGTATTAGAGGTGGAGGTGCATGTATTGTTCTGGTTTGTGGTAGAGAAGCTTCGATTTTATTTTGCGCCGTATCTGGTCATGCCTAGTGATTTTGAGTGCCCCTGTTTATGTGTCTACGCTGATAGGTGATTCTATTGTGGTGGATCGCGTCCATTGTTCATGTATAATGGTTATTGGAGGTCTTGAGACTAGTGTAGATTTGCTTCTTCTGGACATGGATGATTTCGGTGTTATATTGCTGATGGACGGGTTATCACCTTACCACGCTATCTTGGACTGTCACGCCAAGACTGTGACCTTAGCTTTACCGGGTTTGCCTCGTTTAGAGTGGAAAGGGGCTCCTGGACATTCTACTCGCAGTGCTATTTCGTATGTGAAGGCTCGGCGTATGGTCGAGAAGGGGTGTTTGGCCTATTTATCCTATGTTCGTGATTCTAGTGCTGAGGTTCCCTCTATTGATTCTGTGCCCGTTGTTTGTGAGTTCCCTGATGTTTTTCCTTCAGACCTGCCGGGTATGCCACCCGACAGGGATATTAATTTCTGCATTGATCTGGTTCTGGTCACTCAGCCCATTTCTATCCCGCCGTATCGTATGGCGCCGCCGGAGTTGAAGGAGCTAAAGGAACAATTGCAGGATTTGCTTTAGAAGGGTTTCATTGGACCTAGTGTTTCGCCTTGGGGTGCGCTGGTGTTACTTGTTAAGAAGAAGGATGGGTCAATGAGAATGTGTATTGATTACCGACAATAGAACAAGGTTACAATTAAGAATAAGTATCTATTGCCGAGGATTGATGATTGGTTTGATCAGCTTCAGGGTGCCAAGGTATTTTCAAAGATGGACTTGAGATCTGGCTACCATCAGTTGAGGATTAGGGCATCCGATGTCCCTAAGACAGCTTTCCGCACTCGGCACGGGCATTATGAGTTCTTGGTTATGTCATTCAGGTTGACAAATGCCCCAGCAGCTTTCATGGACTTGATGAACCGAGTGTTCAGGCCTTATTTGGATTCGTTCGTGATAGTCTTCATGATGATATTTTGATATATTCCCGCAGCCGAGAGGAGCACGAGCAGCATCTTAGAGTGGTTCTTCAGACTTTGAGGGGTAGTAAGTTGTACGCCAAGTTTTCGAGGTGTGAGTTCTGGTTGAGTTCAGTTACATTCCTGGGTCATGTTGTATCAGCAGAGGGTATCCAGATTGACCCAGAAGGGTGCCCAGTTCAGATGGTCGGATGAGTGTGAGGCGAGCCTTCAGAAGCTTAAGACAGCTCTGACTACGGCACCAGTGTTGGTTTTGCCCACAAGTTCAGGGCCTTATACAGTCTATTGTGATGCTTCTCGTGTTGGGCTTGGAGCAGTGTTGATGCAGGATGGCAAGGTCATTGCCTATGCTTCGAGGCAGTTGAAGATTCATGAGAAGAACTATCCGGTTCATGATTTGGAGTTGGCAGCCATAGTTCACGCGTTGAAGATTTGGAGGCATTATCTGTATGGCGTGGCGTGTGAGGTGTTCACGGATCACAAGAGTCTTCAGTATTTGTTCAAGCAAAAGGAGTTGAATTTGAGGCAGAAGAGGTGGTTGGAGTTGTTGAAGGATTATGATACCACCATTTTATATCATCCAGGTAAGGCCAATGTGGTGGCCAATGCTTTGAGTAGGAAGTCAGCCAGTATGGGCAGTCTTGTTTATATTCCGGTCGGTGAGAGGTCGCTTGCTTTGGATGTTCAGGCTTTAGCCAATCAATTTGTAAGACTGGATGTTTCTGAGCCCAGTCGTGTGTTAGCTTGCACGGTCGCTCGTTCTTCATTATTGGAGCGTATCCGTGATCGGCAGTATCATGATCCCCATTTGTGTGTCCTTAGAGACACGGTGCAGCGCGAAGGTGCCAGGAAAGTTACCTTAGATGCTGATGGAGTCTTGAGATTGCAGGGGCGAGTTTGTGTGCCCAATGTGGATGGGCTTCGAGAGTTGATTCTAGAGGAGGCCCATAGTTCCCGGTACTCTATTCATCCGGGCGCCGCGAAGATGTATCAGGATTTGCGGCAGCATTATTGGTGGCGTAGGATGAAGAAGGATATTGTAGCATATGTGGCTCATTGTTTGAATTGTCAGCAGGTTAAGTACGAGCATCAGAGGCCTGGTGGTGTATTTCAGCGGATTGAGCTTCCCGAGTGGAAGTGGGAGCGAATTACTATGGACTTCGTTACTGGACTTCCGCTGACTCGGAGGAAAATTCGATGCAGTATGGGTTATTGTTGATAGGCTGACCAAGTCAGCATATTTCATTCCTGTGGCAGTCTCCTATTCTTCTGAGAGGTTGGCTGAGATCTACATTCGGGAGATTGTTTGCCTTCATGGTGTGCCCGTATCTATCATTTCGGACCGGGGTACGCAGTTTACCTCGCGCTTCTGGAGAGTAGTTCAGCGAGAGTTGGGCACACGGGTCGAGTTCAGCACATCATTTCATCCCCAGACGGACAGTCAGTCTGAGCGGACTATTCAGATTCTAGAGAATATGCTTCGAGCTTGTGTTATTGACTTTGGAGGCTCGTGGGATCAGTTTTTGCCTTTAGCGGAGTTTGCTTACAACAACAGCTACCAGTCGAGCATCCAGATGGCTCCTTATGAGGCTTTATATGGTAGGCGGTGTCGGACTCCGGTTGGATGGTTTGAGCCGGGAGAGGCTCGGTTGTTGGGTACAGATTTGGTTTAGGAGCCTTGGACAAGGTCAAGATCATTCAGGATAGGCTTCGTTCAGCTCAGCCTAGGCAAAAGAGTTATGCAGACCGCAAGGTTCGAGATGTGGCTTTTACGGTTGGTGAGCGGGTATTGCTCCGAGTGTCGCCTATGAAAGGCGTGATGAGATTTGGGAAGAAAGGCAAGCTTAGCCCTAGGTTCATTGGCCCGTTTGAGATTCTTGATCGAGTGGGAGAGGTGGCTTATAGACTTGCTTTGCCGCCGAGCTTATTAGCCGTGCATCCAGTGTTTCATGTGTCCATGCTTCGGAGGTATCATGGCGATCCAACCCACGTGTTAGATTTCAGCACTGTCCAGTTGGACAAGGATTTGTCTTATAAGGAGGAGCCGGTAACTATTCTAGACCGGCAGGTTCGTCAGTTGAGATCCAAGAGTTTTCCTTCTGTTCGTGTTCAGTGGAGAGGTCATCCTCCTGAGGCATCGACCTGGGAGTCCGAGTCCGATATGCGGAGCCGTTATCCTCATTTTTTTCCCGACTCAGGTACTTCTTTCTTTTGTCCGTTCGAGGACGAACGGTTGTTTTAGAGGTGGAGAATGTGACGACCCAAAGGGTCATCACTTGTTTTCTTATTCATTCTGTGCTTCCGAGGCCTTGAAAACCTCATTTAGGGCCGCCTCAATTTGCGTGCACAGTCCGGGCGCGTAGCCGGAAAGCTTAAATATGAAATTCTGTGAAAAATGCTAAGTTTTGATATTAAAATGAATAAATTTGACTTCGGTCAATATTTTGGATAAACGGACCCGGACCCATAATTTGATGGTCCCGGAGGGTCCGTAGGAAAATATGGGACTTGGGCGTATGCTCGGAATCGAATTCCGAAGTCCCAAGCCCGAGAAATAAATTTTTTTGTGAAATTGTTTTCTGGAAATAATTAAGGAAATTGGAAATGAAATTTGATTAGAAGACTATGGTATCGGGCCCGTATTTTGGTTCCGGCGCCCGGTACAAGTCTTATATATGATTTAAGCACTTTCTGTAAAGTTTGGTTGAAAGCGGACGTCGTTTGACGTGTTTCGGACTTGAAATGGAATTTGATGTTTTATGAAATTTGGAAGAAATCATGGATTTTGAGGCTTAATTCGATGTATATGATGTTATTTTGGCGATTTGATTGCACGGATAGGTCCGTAGGATGTTTTTGAGAGTTGTGTGTATGTTCGGTTTGGAGCCCCGAGGGCTCGGGTGAGTTTTGGATAGGCCACGGGGTGAAATTTTGGACTTAAGGAATTGCAGGCCTGCAGGCTTCGCATTTCCCAAGCTTTTCTCGCAATTCCCAGGATTGTTCGCATTTCCCAAGCTTTGTTCGCAATTACCAGGCTTCGCATTTCCCAAACTTTTTTCGCAATTCCCAGGCTTGTTCACATTTCCCAAACTTTGTTCGCAATTCCCAGTTAGCAATTCCCAAACTTTTTTTCGCAATTCCCATATCTACAACCTGCATTTTTCATACTTAGTCGAATTTTGAACCATTTTCACCATTCTTTCAAAACCCAAACACACTTAGGCGATTTTCCAAGTTCTTCCAAATCATTTGTAAGTTTATTTTTACTCATTTCTTTCAATCATTAACATCATTTAACATGTTTTCAACTTAAAATCAATGATTTTCATGGGTGAAATTGGGGGTTTTGGGTAGAACCTAGGTTTTTCTAAAATTGAGGATTTGGACCTCAATTTGAGTTCCAATTTCAAAACAAATCACATATTTGGGTTCGTAGGGGAGTGGATAACCGGGTTTTGGTTCGAACATCGGGTTTTGATCACGTGGGCCCGGGGGCGATTTTGGAATTTTTGGGCAAAATTTTGGGAAATTCACTCTTTTTTTTTGCATTCAAATCGATTCATTTAGCGTTTAATGATGTAATTAAGTAATTTGTGATTAGATACGAACGAATTGGTGGTGGAATCAAGGGGTAAAGCTATAATTGAAGCATGAATTATGTTCGAGGCATCGAGGTAAGTGTTTCGTCTAACCTTAGCTTGAGGGATTAGGAGTTGCGTCCTATTTTCTATTTGTTTCTTGTTGAGTACGATGTATAGGCATGGTGACGAGTATCTATACGTCGGTGTGGAGTATGACCGTGAGTCTTATATTGTGATTTCCATGATTTCATTGTATTATTCATGCCTTGGTGAAAATTTTTATTTGTTATGTGAAGTTGTGAAAAAAATTGTGGCCTATGAACGTTGAGGAGCGTTGGCTCCAGTTGTATAATAAATTGTGAAAGTATAAGTGATAATTGAACCTCTAGAGCAGTGGCTCGAGTGATGAAGTGAATTGTGAAGTAAAAGTGAGAAAGAGGAGAGATCATTATGTTGCCCCCTTGCCGGGCTATTGTTGAGTTGTGGTTCCGTTGTATTGTGTTCTTAATAGATATTACGGATACTTAGGTTGATGATTCTTTGTGTTAGGTAAGGATTATGGTTATAGCTGAGGCAGTTAGATGTTGGGACAAGTTTGGGTATAGCTGAGGTAGGTGTAGTAACAAGTTTGGGTATAGCTGAGGTAGTTAGGTGTTGTAACAAGTTTGGGTATGGCTGAGGTAGATAAGTGATGTGACAAGTTTGGTTATAGCTGTTTCTTTTTCCCTTGCCCGGATAGTGTAGACCTTTTGATCCCTTGTCGGGACTCTTGTTATATTTGTAAATATTATATATGGATCGGATTGCACGCCGCAATAATATTCTATATGGATCGGGTTGCACGCCACAACAATATTATATATTGATCGGGTTACACGCCGCAACAATATTATATATGGATCGGGTTGCACGCCGCAATAATATAATAAAATGGGAGCGGGTGGTATGCCTACCACGAGATATAATGAAATGGGAGCGGGTGATACGCCTACCACGAGATATAATGAAATGGGAGCGGGTGGTACGCCTACCACGAGATATAATGAAATGGGAGCGGGTGGTACGCCTACCACGAGGTATAATGAAATGGGAGCGGGTGGCACGCCTGCCACGAGATACATGAAATGGGATCGGGTTGCTCGCCTGCAACGAGATATGTACTGACGGTGAAACCTGCTTTTATTTCCCTTATCCGTGTTAGAGTTAAATTATTGATGTTCTTTATTTTTCTCTTGATATTCTGTTTTTACCTGTTATCCCCCGAAGCATGTTCCCCTCCCATCCTTACTTGCTTATACCTGCTTTAGTTTTCGCTGTATTTTATATAAGTGCACGGGTTTATTTGATAGTCTGGTCCTACGGTTGTGCTGATATTACACTATGTGCTCTTTTGCACAAATCCAGGTCCCGGACAGCCGTAGTAGCTCAGGAGCCACCCTTCAGTTCACTGAGACTCCGAGGTAGCCTTGCAAGCGTCCGCAGGCCCGGCGTCTCCTCTAATTTTTATTTATGATCTGTTATCTCTTATATTTGAGACAGACAGTGTTACTTTCTTTCAAACGGTTGTATGTAGTAAATCTTAGTAGTCCGTGAATGTTGTGACACCAATTCTGGGTAGAGGCGCATGTGGATTTTTTCTTATTATTTGGTTTATATCGTTTAAGACTTCCGCTAAATTACAAATTTCGCTGTTGTTTAATTATTTATTTCCTGTTAATTAAATTGGTAGAAATGGATTTTAAACAAAAGCATTTATGGATTCTAGATGTGTGGCTTGCCTAGCTTCTACGAGTAGGCACCATCACGATCTCCGATGGTGGAAAATCCGGGTCGTGACTATAAATAGACTTTACACTCATGATACACAAAAACACTCGGAATATACTCAATATACACTTTTATACATAAATACACTCGGGATACACTTAATATACACTAAGAATATATTTTCAAACTTAGGATACAATATATATAATTTTATACATCGCATAACAATATATATACAACTTTTATACAAAAATATAATACAATAATCGTGCCTGTATAACTTCATTATATTATATAATTGCATATATACAATATTTAATAACAAATTATAAATCCAAATACCATCTAGTCACCCCATTAAACCCAAAACCCACTTGAAAAGATCTTCATTCACAAATTACATTATGATCCAAAGAAGAAGAAGCAATCGCCTGTATAAAAAAGAATAACTTGCTGAGCTATCATAAAGTCATATATCCTTAAAGAAATTTTCCTAACCACCAATAAAACACCATCAGAAATCAAAAAGCTTGACTAGAAAACCTTGCAACTTCTACTGCCACTCTAGTATTACGCACCGTAGAATTAATCGAGTAATTCCTTTTAAAAATTGAATTGAAATTTCTGTGATTTTTCTAGGTTCTCAAACAAGATTTCATTGTGAAGTAAAAAATAAAGAGAAAACAAATATAGGAATGAAAAGTGGTATTGGGAACAAAAATCGTGCATTGGATATAATGAAAGAAAGAGAAAGAGTCTGGGAATAAATGTGGTCTTGGAAAGATAAATGCATAGAAAATAAACGGTAGTTACATCTCTAGACTAACACGCAGAACAACTCTAGCATTCGAATTGAATTTCGAAACTTTAACAAGTGGTAAAATGTGTAGGCATTCAAACTCCAGGAATAATTCCTGGTGTTTAAACATTTACGGGTTCGCACTCCAGGAACAGTTCCTGGAGTTCAAAATCTATAGTTGAAACTCCAGAAATAATTAGCGGTATTTATACCTTTTTCATTTCAAACTCCATAAACGGTTACTGAAGTTTGAGTTTGCTGCTTTGATCTTGAATTTAGAGTTTAGTACTTTCTTGATTTATTTTTTTTATAATATTGAGATGAGAGCATATGAATTCAGCAACACTAATGATTGCTTCAATCTTGCATTTGTGTTGTCCATGTCAACGTTGACCTCTTGTGCAACTTCAAACACATTGAAACCTCAAAGCGATGTCTAAAAAGAAGAGAGTTGGAGACTTCTGTGTGGAGATATACAACAACAATGACCCAGTAAAGTCCCACTAAGTGGGGTCTGGGGAGGGTAGTGTGTACGCAAACCTTACCCCTACCCCGATGGGCAGAGAGGCTGTTTCCGATAGACCCTCGGCTTAGGAAAAATAAAACAAGAAAACAAGAAAAGACAATTCATCAGTAACGTCAACATAGCCATAGAAATAATGACAGCATCCTAAAAACCATAAAATAGATGACAAACAATAACCATAACCCACAACTAAGGACTAGATCTATGGGAAACAGCAAGGTTAGTGTGAACTCTACATTAACCACAAGCCTGCCTAGGACCAACCCACTCAAACTCGCTTCCTACCCCCCCCCCCCCCCTCCCGGAATGGAGGGGGGAAGCTCGACTACCCCCTATCCTACAACCCTAATGCTCGACCTCCAAACCTTCCTATCAAAGGCCATGTCCTAGGAAATCTGCAATCTCGCCAGGTCTTGCCTGATCACCTCTCCCCAACACTTCTTAGGCCGTCCTCTACCTCCTCTCGAACCCATTAAAGCCAGCAGCTCACACCTCTTCACCGGAGCATCCAGGCTTCTCCTCCGCATATATTAGCAAATTATGATGGAACTAAAATAAAGGAGAAAAAAAAAGGCAAAGACTAAATTGAGGGTTTCATGGAGCAACGGAGATACTAATTGAGTGAAGAAGAAACTGAAAATTACTGAACCATTTGCACATTCAAACTCCAATACTCTTTGCTGGAGTTTAACCTTTAAAGGTTCCGAACTCCAGCATACGGTGCTAGGTTTCACCTATAAGGAATTTTTAAATTCTAGTATAGTGTGCTGGAGTTTTACTTATCAAAACTTTAAAATTCAATACCTACTCATGTAGTTGTTCCGGTATTTCAGGTAGGGATATTAAATCGTCAGTAATTTAATTTAATTGATTAGTATTTGAATCTTAACATGGGGAGTTAAATAAGATTTAATGGATGAATTTCGAAATTGAATAAGGAGTGCAATTACGGATTTTTAGTGGAATAATTCATAATTAATTATGGTGGATATTAATTTCGACAATTAGAAATTAATTCTATAATTGGAGCCTTGTTAATTAAATTCTGTGGTCCCTACTGGACCTAAATAATAGGAAATAAAGGAATCATTTCTCTGGTGGCAAGAAAAACCTAACAGGTTTTGGATAAGAGTTTTAACCCTTAAAACTTGTGCTATAAATACATAAGGTTTTCCACATAGAGAAAAAAAGGGGGGGGGGGGGACCGAAATTTTCAGCCTTTTTCCTAGAAAATTTCGCCCACACGAAATTACTATTTCCGGGTATTATTTGGGTAACACAGTAGAAGACCGTGGAACATTAAGAGATTGTGATCGTGCGGGTGGTGGAAAATTCATTGAGTTGCTGTAGAATACTAGAATTGGAGGCTCATGTGATCAAGGAGCTTTGTTCACGCTTCAAGAGGTAACCCGTGAAATCCCGTTTATGCTAGTTGTCTAGATTACATGTGATTTTGATACTGGGATTGCTTCCGCTGCTTATTATAATCCATCAATTGGTATCAGAGTCCACTCACATCTAATTAGATAACTAAGTTTTTCATGAAACAAGAATATCATTGTAACGACCCGGTTAGTCGTTCTAAGAGTTGTAGCCCCGTTTATCTCATTTCTATTTCTTTATGTGTTGTTAAGCTGTGTTGAGTTGTATCGAGTTGGTAGGTTTGGCTTCGGAGTAGTTTTGGAGTGAAATGATCACTTAGTCTCTTAGTTAGAAAGCTAAGTTAGAAAAGTCACGGAAGTTGACTTATGAGTAAATGAATTTGGATTTGGATTTTTATGATTCGATTAGCTTTGTTGGTTGATTTTAGACTTAGGAGTATGTCCGGAATATAATTTGGAGGTCCGTGGTAGAATTAGGCTTGAATTGGTAAAAGTTGAAAGTTTAAAATTTCTTAGGCTTGAATTCGAGGTTGATTTGGTGTTTTGGTGTTGGTTTGGGTGTTCCGAAGGTTCGACTAAGTTCAGGTAGTGATATGTGACTAGTTGGAATTATTGATTGAGGTCTCGAGGGCCTCGGGTGAGTTTCAAAGAGGTTTGGGTTGTGTTGCGCTCGTTTTTCTTATGTTGTGACGCCGTTTCTTCAAGCATAAATGATATCATATTGAACAAATGAGCTCCGATTTCTTTTTTGATTGAAGCATTAGATCCGTATCGTAATTACGAACCCATAGTAAAAAGAATGGTCGAATTTGGACATCGTATGAAGATTTTATGGTCATTTTACTAAAAATTAGGTTGCCAGATTTTTCAGATTAATTACGAAATTGCCACTGACAGCGCATTTAAAAATCTGCACTATTTGCAAATATTAAAACCTACATATCTCCTTCATTATAAGGTGAAATTGAGTGATTCAAAAGCGTAACTTGACTAGAATTTCACAAGGAATCCATTGGAGGCATGAAATACGAGTTTCGGGATTATTTGGCACAAGAACCGAGGCAGAATAGCTGGCAAAAAAATATCTAAGACAAGGGTTTGTTCATTCGGTCATATTTTGAGTTGGGGAGCTCGGATTTGGGCTATTTGGAGGTGATTTTTCACCATATGGATTTGGGTAAGTGCTCTCTACTCGGTTTTGGTTATATTTCATGAATCCATTGTCGTTTTTGGGATTTGATTGATGATTTTAGGGTTTGAGTTTTGGAGAGTTTAAAGTGAGGATTTGAGGGACCAAACGGAGTCCGATTATGACAAATTTTATATGGTTAGACTCGGGAGAGGACGAGGATTATTATTCTTCCATTTTTTACTGATTCCGAGATGTGGGTCTAGGGGCCGAGTTTTGGCCGATTTCGGATTTTTGGCATGTTTATGTAGTTTTTTATTGTGTAATTCGATTCTTTATACTATGTTGATAGTAGTATTCTGATTATGGTTAGATTCGAAGCTATTGGAGACCGAGTCGAGGGACGAGGACATCCCGGAGTAGGATTTTACGCTGTTGAGGTAAGTAATAGTTTTAACTCTGGCTTTGAGGGTATAAACACGGAGAAATTAATATCATGTGATTGTTTGGTGGTGATACCCATGCTAGGTGACGGGCGTGTGGGTGTGCACCGCAAGGGATTGAGACTTGGTCCGTCCCGTGAGGCTGTGAGGCCTAATGGCTATCATCTGTGTTTATGCATTTACTTGTTGTTGAACTTGTCTGCCTTCATGTTGGGGATCATGCTTAGGCTTTATTCATGCTCACGTTATTTATACTCAGTCATAGAAATTATTGTACATGTTTACCTCCATCTCTATTATTTGCTAATATGCTGTGATACTTGATGTGGGTTGTGTCCCCTTATTTGTTGATGATGGTGAGGCTAGTGAGGTACATGATTGAGTGAGACCGATGGCCTGGTTGTGAGGATATTAATACCATAGCGCGTGAGTTGTCCGCGTAGCATGTGAGTTGACCGTGCGGGTCCAGGTATTTATACCACAGCGCGTGAGATGTCCGCGTAGCACGTGAGTTGACCGTGCGGATCCAGGTATTGATATGGTAGCACGTGAGTTGTCCGTGCTTAGCGCTTGGGCTTTGGGAGCCCCTCCGGAGTCTGTACACACCCCCAGTGAGCGCAGAGTGTTGAGTGTATTGAGTGTTGAGTGCTGAGTGCGAGTGCTGAGTGATGGAGTGACATTGTTGTGAGGTTGCATTTACTTTTGCTGTTGCTGCATTTATCTGTTAAATTTCTTTGTGGCATTTACTGAGTTATGGAATTTACCTGTTTATTCCTGTTATTTTTCAAATTGTGAAAAATAAATAATTGGGCTGTTTTACTCAGCTCGTCACTACTACTCAGTTCCTTAGTTATTTCTGTTACTACTGAGGTGGTTGTACTCATACTACACCATGCACTTTATGTGCAGATCCAGGTGAGTTAGAGCGCGGCGATCATTGAGTTCGGGCCGACTTTAATTGGAGACTGCAAGGTAGCTGCCAGCGTCAGTAGGATCTTATTACTCTTCTTGTCATTTCTTCTTTCGGATAGTTAGATAGTTTATATATCTCAGTTCATAGTTTTAGACACTCATGACTTAGTGACACCCCGATGTTTGGGACTCGTTTCCGTATTTTATATTATTTATATTTAGAGTTGGTTTAGTTTATCAGGTATTAAATTCTTGGAAATATTTTATTAAATTCTTATAATCAAATTAGTAGTAATATTTTGGGAATAGGCTTGCCTTGTAACACGATAGGCGCCATCATGACCATGGTTAGATTTTGGGTCGTAACAATCATGTTTATGTGCGTTTTTGAATTACATGTATATGTGATACACTGAAAAACTGCACTATGTTTTGTGAATTAACTGTGCAAAATTTTCGGATTATTCTTGTAATCATGAGATATCTGTTTTCTTATTGATATTTAATTGAGATTGTCTGAATTTTTTGGGGTAAACCCTAGAAAAACGCAAAACCTAATTTTGACCGAATTGCCGGTAATTTTGGAGGTCAGCGAACTTGACGGAATTTGATTGAGCTGAAATTTAGTGGATCCATCGCAAACGACGTGGTGAGAAAAACTCACTGCATTAGCAGTGAATCATGGTGTTTTTCGGCATTTGAGGTCGTTTGGATTGTGTTTTGGACGTTTTTGTATTTTCTAGAAATTATTTCTTAATAATTTTAATTCGTTTTTAATTCAATGGTGGTAGGGGTGACTCTCCATGGTCCCCATGATTAAATACTGGTCATATAATTGGTTTACACATTGGCTATTAGCAAATAGACGTGTTGTTGTATTAAATTCAATAATAGAGGTGTAGGATTTTATTGACTAGTGTTTATCGTGAAAATGGTAACAAAAATAAAATCTGTAAATGGGATTCTAAAAATACGTGATCTATTCCCGAGCTAGTTTGTAAGGGTGGTTAATGCTAAAATGTGAAGCAAAATGGTAAAGATCGAGTTAATCAAAGCAGTAATCGAACTAGTAAGGGGACGTTTCCCTGGCGCAAAGCAAGCCAGTAGGTACCTCGGAACCGGGCCTCGAGCCTATCTCGGGCTTATCGAAGGTAATCGGGAAGGGGATAACAAGTAAAGATATAGATAAGCAAGGCTTTATACTATCAATCTTGAGCTAAATAATGAAGAACAAACGAAGAAACAATGAAGTGCTAAGGCGACCTCGAGGTCAATGAAGACATATAACTTAGAAGAAAGAGAGAAAGACATATTATTGCATTGTGGAGTAGTAGAGAAACATCAGTCTGTCTTATAGAAGGCGGGGACCCTTCTTATATAGGCAGGGGATCCCTTACAATATAACATGTGGTAAATAGCGATAGTACAGGGATAGCCTGACTAGATTCAATACCTCAGAATAGACCTTAGGTACGCCGCCCTTGTCAGGTCGACTTGCATGTCTCGGGGACCTCCCCCTAGCTTACCGTGGTCCGCTGCAATGGTCGGAGCAGAATCAATTCTTAGGCGAACCTCGAAGACGGACTCTGGCCTTGGCTCCGAACTTCGAGGGGTATGACCGAGAGATGATCTTTCAATGGAGAATTCGGGCTCCCGGATTCACCGGACACAGATAGTCTCCGCGTTTCTTAGAGCGGAAGGTGACGGGGAGTGATGAGAAACGATTCTGAATTCCTGCCTCCCTCAGCGTCCCTGAGAATGGTTACGGGCTGCAATGGTGTACCTCGGGCGTCGCCGCAGCGGACTTTATTACTGACTGCGGCGGTTGGCTCTCCTTAATGTACCCACGATGCATTTATAAAAGCTTGCTTCTTCCCATCCGGATTCCATTCGGAACTTTTTTGTGAAGTCTGTCTTTCTGCTTCTCCTTGCTTTCTTCCTAGGAGCACGACCTTCTTCGCCTTTCTCTTTTCTTGGGCATTTTCAAGGATGGTGAACATTTCTACAGCTGCTTCTCGTGAGATGGCGGGCTCTTCATCTTCGTTCTTCTCTCAAGGTGAAGTGACGGCTCCTCCCCGTGTCGAGGAGTGTGTCCCAGAATTTTTCGCGATGAATTCGGATTTCAGGGTCGAAAGACCCTCTTCTAAATTGGGATGTCGCGAACCAGTAGCTCGATACATCAGCTCCATAACGGATATAGGCAGAGTGAAAGCCGATTGGTGCTGGGGGAATGCTGTGCTCGTGGAGATACCTGCTCGGGATGAAGACATTACAGCTTATAGGGCTGGTTTCCTGAGCGTGTATACCTACCCATTTACTTTAGGACCGGCGGGGCCGTCATTGCCCCTGATAGATCCTGTGATCCTCGATTTCTGCCGGAGTTATCAGGTAACCCTGGGTCAGATCCATCCTTCGTTTTGGCGCGTGGTTAATATGATCAGGCATTATTCGAGCATGATAGAGGGGAAGCCCTTCACTTTGAATCACCTGATCCAGGTGTACAGCCCTCGCCTCCTTTGCGGGGGCTTAATCAAGCTTCGTCGTCGAGCCTCGAGATCTCTTTTCGCCTGTACTGAGGAGTTTGAGGATGACGGGTGGTTGAGTCGATTTGTCCGAGTGAGGATGTCCGATCTGATCCCGATGGAAGGAATGCCATTTCCCGAAAAGTGGAATACCGCGCGTAAGTGGATGCAGGGCTTCTGCTTCCCTTTGATGGTTCGTTTCTTCCATGTCTTTTTAGCCGAGGCAGTCTACCCTGGGGAGGTGTCGAATGTGCGGGATTGGGTCGGCCGTTTATACTTGGCTTACCCGTATAACGATCGCGCATGGCGGGATCAGTCCCGAGCCCGGTGGGAGGTGAAAGATCATGGTATGTCTCGAGTTCTCGGCGTATCTACACACCCCATTGCAATTTGCTGCTGGCGGCTTTTCCCTTTCCGCGCTTTTAACCCTTATACTTATGCAGGTCTTGGAGGGGTCTTACTGATAAAGGAAGTGTCACCCGCCGGAGGGGATATCCAAATACTTGACGAGGAGAAGAAAAGGCAGAGGGATGCTCCGATCGATCTGTCGGAGCCGAAAAGGACCAAAGTTGAGGAATCCAAGGTCGACTTATCAATTCTAGCTTCAAGCGCGGTGGGAAATCCTCGTGCTGAAGGTGAAGGAGAAAGCAGTCCTTCGGCACCCTCCAAAGATCATCCGGGACCGGCTGTTCCTCGGGTCGAGGAGATGAATGCCTGTGGACAGGAGTCTGATGCTGTTGCGGCCTGTTATCATAGTGGCGAGGCAACGGATGGAGTATCGAGTACCGGTTTCGACCCAGCAGGTGGCCGGAGTCCTTCGCGCGTCGGGATGTGTTCAGCAGGCGTCTTGAAGAAACTTCGATCGGGGACCCAGAATGAACGGGGGTAGGACATTTAAACTGACCCTGTTGGCTCGTTAGTTATCATCGATTCCCCGAAGGGGGAACCACCTCGACCTCCCGGAGCGCAAGATGAACTTTCTAAAGATGTTCCCGAGGCGGGCGCACTGGTCGAAGGTGGAGACGTACTTGGGGGTCCGGCGATCGTCCTCGAGGGTAGCTCCAGGGTCGACGCTCCCTCTATTTTTGGCGAGATGGGCAGGCTTTGCGCGCGGGTAAACCCCTTTATCCTCTTTCCGTCGCTTCGGGCTGTTCCGATCTTTGTTTCCTTAATCCTTTTTATGCTCTTTCAGTCCAAAATGCTTTACAGCCAAACCCTCGCCCAACATCAGGACGAGGTGAGCCGCTGCGAGCATGAGAAAGTCATTTTAACCGAACAGGTTATTCATCCTTCGTCCCTTCTATTTTTTGAGCCTCCGCGGGAGTCTATTGCTTTTAACTCTTTGGGCCCCAACTTGTGCAGTTTGAGAGGGAGACGCTTTTACCGAAAAGGGAGCTCCGGGCCAGGGATGCTGAAATCCTCAAGCTCAGCTGTCGCGTGGAAGAGTTGATTTCTGAGAGGGACAGCCTTGCGAGGAGGGTTTCCTGGGTTGAGCGCAAGCTTCTAGATATGAAGGAGGATAGTGGCAAGCACAAGGATCTCCGTTCCGAGCTGGTGGCCGCACTACTTCGGATCAGAGCCGAGGCCGAGGTGCTTGTATCTCTATATGGGGGAGAAGCTGCCGCTGAAGATTTCTGCGTGGAAAAGGCCTTCGGAGTGGCAGGCCCGAATTTGCCTTGAGCCGCAAGTCGTGTTTGGCCGGACCCTCAAAGGTTAACCACCAAGGGCGCATTGGAAGACGGCTCAAGCGGTGTTAGAAGTGGGGGCGGATCTCCGGAGATAGGGGACGCCATTGAGAAGGGATCGTCCGGGGATTTGTAGGCGCCTTGACGCAACCTTTTGAGGCCGTCAGTTTGGTTGTAGGCTTAGGTTATGTTGTTTTTTCCATTGTTTTTCTTTCCTGTATATGGAGTTTTCATTTCGGCATATGTAGAAGGAGAATAATCTCGTGAATTTATTCCCTTTATCGGCGAGAGCTTTGAATCTGTAGTGTAGCTTTGTAGCCCATTCCGGGCTGGTTGATGTGATCCTCGTCGAGAGTGGCCGCGGGGGTATCGCGCCTTCGCGCTCTGGCTATTTTCTCATTTATTTTGGGATCCGGTTCCCGAGTTGTGCTGCGATTCGGGCTGTAATCGATCCCTGAGCTTCCAGGTTTCCCCGATCGGCGACGATGGCATTTGTGCTGTGCTTTCAGGCATTTTGCAATTTTCTTAGAGTCAGTCTCCGAGTCGGGAACCCGACTCGGGCTTGATATACTCTGGAGCCCTGCTTGTTTGAGTTGGAGATAATGGTCTTTGTGCCGTGCCCTTGGGCGTGATATAATTTTTGGGTCTAGTCTCCGAATCGCGTTGCGATTCGAGCTGTAATTGACCTTTGATCTTTCCGGAGATTCTGATTTGCGGTAGTGGTATCGATGTCACGCCCTTGGGCGTATTGTAATTTTTTGGGTCCAGTCTCCAAGTCGCGTTGTGACTCGAGCTGTAATCGACCCTCAAATCTTATTGAGTATTCGGCCGACAATAGCCTTTTCTGTTATTTGGTCGTTGAGACCTTTTAGTATGAGGCCCGGAGGCACGCTCAGCCGGCGACAATGGCACTTACGCTGTTTGGTCATAGAGACCTTTTGATATGAGGCCCGGAGGCTTTGCTTAATTTAACTATTTTGGATCCGGTCTCCGAATCGAGTTACCACTCGAGCTCGCTTTAATCCTCAAGTTGTCAATTTTCAAGCTGGCGACAATGACTCTTACGGTGTATGGTCGTAGAGACCTTTCGATATGAGGCCCGGAGGCTTGCTTAGCCAGCGACAATGGCACTTACGTTGTTCGGTCGTAGAGACCTTTTGATTTAAGGCCCAGAGGTTTTTTGTAGGCTTTGTTTCCTCTCGTTAAGGTCTTATTGAGTATTTTGCCTGACCCGTCGTCGATTCTGAAAGAACCTCAATTTCAAGTCGTAGTCGGCGATGTTTTGAGCACCTCGGAAGTTTCATAGCTCATAGGTCGAGTAGATCGACGCTTTTGCGATTTTGGAGCCGACGTGGTCGGGACTCGTTTTTTGCCTGGTGAGGGAAGCCTGTGTTTAACCGGATCTTTTCGAAGTAGATTCGGAGGATTTTTTAGCGACAATCGGACGTCCTCGAGTCGCGTTTTTTGGGCTGTAGCAGCCGTTTTGACCGGAGTCATGTGCGTTTGGCCGGAGCCATTTTTGATCCCGAGAGGCAGTTTTAGGCGTCTACACCGAGGGTATGCCCTTTAGGGATTCTTACAAATGCGCCGTATAGCCTAAACTGCGGGATTTTTCATGCCTGTTGAGATCTTACAGTTTGCCATGCCTGTTGAGGTCTTACAATGTAAGGAGAATAGATCTGGTTGTGCCGAGGCTGCCCGCTAGGGTCTTACAATTTCGGATTTTTTCAGTGCGTGGAGATTGGCGTCAGCCTCCGAGTCATTGAGTTCGCTTGAAGACAGCTTCTCATGAGCTCGGAGTTGTTTCTGGGGGCTTGATGAGCCCGGAGTTTCGACCCTGGGGTCGCGCAAGTTGTCAACTTGCTTATATTGAGTCTCTGAGTATATTGGATCAGTTTAGGCTTGAATACCGCCTTTTGTAGACTTGGAGCCATATCACGAGGGCTTCGTGAGCCTGGAGTCCCGACCCTGGGGTCGTGGGGGTGCTGAACCATTTAAGTCTCCGAGTATATCGAATTCGTTTGACGGAGAAGCATTTGCTGCGAATATGTCGAGACAATCTTTCTCGATACATGAAATCCCGAGAAGATACCCTTTATTGCTTCGGAGCGGATATAGGACGTGATGAAAATGCCGAAAATATATTCTTTATTGCTCGGCGTAGATATAGGCTGCAAGTACATATAGCCTTGTTATCATGAGCTCCACCGTCATGGGCTCGTCTCCTTAAAATTGCTTCGCCTGGCGTGTTGTCTTTGTTAGAAAAGCCCTTTCAGCAAACCCATTTCGGGGTGAGAGTCTGTTTGCGTGGAAGAGAGGGCGATGCTCGATCGGGGGCTCCCGCGGGTATTTCACGATCGGAGGCCCTAACAGTAGTATCGCTTGAGCATCGACACATTCTAGTTGCTCGGGAGCTGCTCGCCTTCCATGGTGCCAAGCTTATAGGAGCCTTTGCTAATTATTCCGAGGACACGATACGGCCCTTCCCAATTCTGGCCTAGTTTCCCTTCATTGGGATTTCGGGTGTTGAGAGTAACCTTCCTCAGGACCAAGTCCCCGATGCTGAAGTATCTGAGGTTCGTTCTCCGGTTGTAATATCTTTCGATTTTCTGCTTCTGGGCAGCCATCCGAACCAGCGAGGCCTCCCGCCTCTCGTCGAGTAGTTCGAGGGCTGTTGTCATGGCCTCGTGGTTTGTCTCTTCACTGGCGTGTCGGAATCTAGCGCTTGGCTCCCCGACCTCTACCGGTATTAATGCTTCAGCGCCGTATACTAGAGAGAAAGGCGTTTCGCCCGTGCTTGATTTTGAATTCGTCCGATATGCCCATAATATCTAGGGTAGAGTTTCTCGCCACTTTCCCTTGGAGCTCTCCAATTTCTTCAGGTTTAGAATGATACTTTTATTTGTGGATTCGGCCTGGCCGTTTGCGCACGGATGATATGGCGTTGAAAGGATCCTTTGATTTTGTTGTCCTCAAGGAACTGTGTTACCTTGCTCCCAATGAATTGTCTCCCGTTGTCGCATGTTATTTCGGACAGGATCCCGAACTGGCATATGACGTGTTCCCATATAAAGTTGATGACTTCCTTCTCTCTTATTTTTTCGAAGGCCTGCGCTTCAACCCATTTTGAAAAGTAGTCAGTCATAAACAGAATGAACCTAGCTTTACCTAGTGCCGTTGGCAAAGGGCCAACGATGTCCATTCCCCATTTCATGAATGGCCATGGTGATAGGACGGAATGTAGTTGTGCACTGGGTTGTTGGATCATGGGGGCGAATCTTTGACACTTGTCGCATCTCCGGACGAACTCCTTGGCATCCCTTTCCATGCTATCCCAATAGTAACTTGCTCGGATTACCTTTCTGACTAGGGAGTCTGCCCCGGAATGGTTTCCACAGGTGCCCTCGTGGATCTCTCGGAGCATATAATCCGTATCTCCCGGTCCAAGACACACTACTAGGGGGCCGTCGAACGTTCTCCTGTATAGGGCCCCGTTTTCGTCGAGCGAGAACCAGGCCGCTCTGGTTCGTAAGGCTCTTGATTCTTTTGGGTCGGCGGGCAGCTTCCCGTCCTTCAGATAAGCGATGTATTTATTTCTCCAATCCCATGTGAGGCTGGTGGAGTTGACTTCCGCGTGACCTTCCTCAACCACGAACTTGATTAGCTGGACCACAGCCCCGGGGAGCAGGTCTTCCTCCTCAGCGGATGATCCTAGGTTTACCAGGGCATCAGCCTCGCTGTTCTGCTCTCGGGGTACATGGATTAAGGTCCATTCCTTGAAGCGGCGCAAGGTGACTTGGATTTTATCCAGATACCTCTGCATTCTGTCTTCCCGAGCTTCGTAGCTTTCGTTTACTTGACTTACTACGAGGAGCGAATTGCATTTTGCCTCAATGATCTCGACCCCCAGGCCCTTGGCCAACTCTAAACCTGCAATCATAGCCTCATACTCGACTTTGTTGTTAGGTAGCTTTGCAGTTTTTATGGATTGTCGGATTATGCCGCCGATGGGCGACTTCAGGACTATACCGAGTCCGGATCCTCTGACGTTTGTGGCACCATCTGTGAACAGGGTCCACACCCCGGGAGATGTGCCTGACTTTAGTAAAATTTCCATCTCTACCTCGGGGACGAGGGATGGCAAAAAATTGTCCACGAAATCCGCTAGGATCTGGGATTTAATGGCCGTTCGAGGTTGATACTCGATATCATACCCTCCGAGCTCGATGGCCCATTTGGACAGTCGGCCCGACAACTCAGGTTTGTGCAGTATGCTCCGGAGGGGATAGGTCGATAGGATGCAAATGCGGTGGCATTGAAAGTAAGGCTTTATCTTGCATGAAGCGCTTATTAGTGCGAGTGCCAATTTTTCTAGATGGGGGTACCGGGTTTCGGCATCCCCTAAGGTTCGACTTACATAATACACAGGAAATTGTGTACCTTGCTCTTCCTGGACTAATACACCGCTCACCGTTATTTCGTATATGGACAGGTACAGATACAGCGTTTCATCCTCCTTGGGTGTGTGCAGCAAGGGTGGGCTTGACAGGTACCGTTTCAGCTCTTCCAGGGCACCTTGGCATTCCGTAGTCCATTCGAAGTTGCTCTTTCTTTTGAGTAGGGCAAAGAAGTGATGGCTTTTGTCTGACGACCTTGATATGAATCTACTCAGGGCTGCGATGCGCCCAGTCAGTCGTTGGACGACTTTTATGTTATTTACCACTGTGATTTCTTCGATGGCCTTTATTTTGTCGGGGTTGATCTCGATTCCCCTGTTTGAGACCATGAAGCCCAGAAATTTCCCCGAGCCTACTCCGAAGGCGCACTTTTTGGGGTTGAGCTTCATGTTGTAGCTTCTGAGGATGTCAAAAGTTTCCTGCAAATGGGTCAGATGATCCTCTGCGCGTAGGGATTTAACTAACATATCGTCAATGTATACTTTCATCGATTTTCCTATTTGGTGTTCGAACATCTTATTAACTAGGCGTTGGTACGTTGCTCCTGCGTTTTCATGTTATAGCAATATGTACCATACTTTGTAATGAATGAAGTCTTTTCCCTGTCCTCGGGGTTCATCTGAATCTGATTGTACCCCGAGTAAGCATCGAGGAAGGTGGGGGTCTCGTGGCCGGCCGTGACATCGATTAGACGATCAATGTTGGGCAGCGGGAAAGAATCTTTGAAGCATGCTCACATTCTTAGCTTATTCCCTTTTTTTGGCACTATTACTACGTTAGTTAACCATTCGGGATACTTTACCTCCCTGATGGACCCGATTTTTAAGAGTTTTGTTACCTCCTCTTTGATGAAGGCGTGTTTTACCTTGGACTGCGGCCTCCTCTTCTGCTTCACGGGTTTGAATTTGGGGTCGACACTCAGCTGGTGGGAGGTTATTTCTGGTGGGATACCTATCATATCTAGGTGGGACCAGGCAAAATAGTCGATATTGTTACTAATGAATCGAATAAACCCTGTCTTGAGTTCGGGGTCAACCCCGTACCCAGGTATACCTTGCGGTCCGTGAGGTTATCGATCAGAACGGCCTGCTCCAATTCTTCGACCGTCGATTTGGTCGCATCCGATTCTTCGGGGGTGACGATGGTTCGAAGGGAGAAGAAATCTTCCTCATCGTCTCCGATGGTTTGCATGCTTTTTTCCTCGTTTGAGGCCGAGTGCATGGGGGTCGACGCCTCATGGTGGACCGCAGACATTTCTCTTGCTGCCCGCTGTTCTCCATGTATTGTTGTAATTCCATTTCTTGTGGGGAATCTCACCACCTGGTGTAAGGTCGAGGGTACTGCCCTCATATCGTGTATCCAAGGCCTACCAAGCAAAGCGTTGTACCTCATGACGCCGTCGATGACCTGAAATTTGGTGCTCTGGGTTGTGCCAGACGCGTTGATCCGGAGGGTGATTTCTCCTTTCGTTTCTTCCCCAGTCATGTTGAAACCGTGGAGGATTCAAGGAATGGTGTTAATCTGACTGAGCAATCCCAGCTGTTCTATTACTCCTGACCTGATTATGTGGGCCGAGCTGCCCAGGTCCACGAGCACGCGCTTTATCTTCGTGTTGTTTAAGAGAAATGAGATTACCAATGCATCGTTATGTGGTTCTCCCATGGCCTCGAGGTCCTCCTCGGTGAATATGAGGGTTTCTTCGGGTAAGAGCTTCCGGGTCGATCCTTTTGTAGTGGATGTTTTTGTTCGCTTGGACATGGGCCTTGGGGATCTTTATCCCCTCCGATAATCATGTGGATACCATGTTGGGGAGTCCTCTTTTGCGCTCGGACTGAGCCCGGGGGCGCGCCGGACTCCGGGTTGATTGGGTCCGTTCCCCTGTCGCTCTTGAGATCTCTGCTTCCCATTTTTGCCAATCGAGCAGAATATCCGGTCCTGAAAGCGGAGATCTTGGGCAAGAAGAAGTGTGAAAGATATCGTGCGTTCAAGTGACGAAAATAGCAAGAAAATAATCACTATTATTTCTAGCCCCACGGTGGGCGCCAAACTGTTTACCGTGAAAATGGTAACAACAATTAAATTTGTAAATGGGATTCTAAAAATACGTGATCTATTCCCGAGCTAGTTTGTAAGGGTGGTTAATGCTAAAACGTGAAGTAACATGGTAAAGATCGAGTTAATCAAAGCAGTAATCGAACCAGTAAGGGGACGTTTCCCTGGCGCAAAGCAAGCCAGTAGGTACCTCGGAGCCGGGCCTCGAGCCTATCTCGGACTTAACGAGGGTAATCGGGAAGGGGATAACAAGTAAAGATTAGATAAGCAAGGCTTTATACTATCAATCTTGAGCTAAATAATGAAGAACAAACGAAGAAACAATGAAGTGCTAAGGCGACCTCGAGGTCGATGAAGACAGATAACTTACAAGAAAGAGAGAGAGAGAGAGATATTATTGCATTGTGGAGAAGTAGAGCAACATCAGTCTGTCTTATAGAAGGTGGGGACCCTTCTTATATAGGCAGGGGATCCCTTACAATATAACATGTGGTAAAGAGAGATAGTACAGGGATAGCCTGACTAGATTCAATACCTCATAATAGACCTTAGGTACGCCGCCCTTGTCAGGTCGACTTGCATGTCTCGGGGGCCTCCCCCTAGCTTACCGTGGTCTGTTGCAATGGTCGGAGTAGAATCAATTCTTAGGCGAACCTCGAAGACGGACTCTGGTCTTGGCTCCGAACTCCAGGGGTATGATCGAGAGATGATCTTTCGATGGAGAATTCGGGCTCCCGGATTCACAGGACACAACTAGGTCTTACAAGGTATAACTGATATTGTGTGATGATATAATTACTTTGTAAGAAAGTGAAATCCTCTATTTGATATCCTGAATGACTAATGATTGGAACGTTTGGCATATTTGTGCATAAAAAAAATTCTCAAATTTTAGTTTATGTTTTCATGCCCTACGTGATTACTAGTTTTGGATTTTCGATGAAGAATTTTTTTCTCTGATTGGAGGTTCTAATTAAGTGAAATATGACAGTATTTTGTATGAGTTTTATATTGTTGGTATGAATTTTAAGCTATGGTCCATATTCTTCCATAAAATAATTTTATGAGCTACATATATATTCACTTGTAAATTGAGAATTTTATTAGTAATAAATAGTTACCACTGAAGTGGTTTGTTTATTTGAACTCACGAAAAATTCTTAGTAAATTTGTACATGTGAAATTATATCTATTCATGGGTTGAGTGTTATGATTAATAAGTAGGATCCACAAAATGGTCTATTTATTTGATTCATTGAAATCTGCTTAATATACCATGTGAAAATTATCCTTGAGAAATCTACATTAATGATGGAGGTTCTTTACTAGAAAAAGAGTTTTATCTTTGGGTATTAGTGATACAACTCCATTCATGAGAAGAGATATTAAGTTTTTCGCCGAATGGTAGAAAATATAATATCTTAGATTCTTCTGTATTTAATAAAAGGATAATTTATTGCAAAAGGAGATATTATATATCCTAGAAATAGGAAGAACATAATATATGCCTTGAGCTCATAGTATAATTATAAGGAGAATGGAAATCAATATCATATTTATTTTAATTCATGAAACTACTTAAAGTGGTTATTCTCGGAGTTTGGTTACAGGCTGGTGGTCATGAATTTGACGGATTGCGATTGACCTGAAACTTGGTAGGTTCATCGAAAACGATCTAGTGAGAAAAACTCACTGCTATGCAGTAAATCATGTTGTTTTTCGGCATTTTGAGGTCGTTTAGATGGGTTTTCAAGCAGTTTATTAAATTGAATTTGTTATAAATATGACAAAGTATTCTTTATATATCGACTATATTTGTGTTAAATCTGAAACATGGTGATTTAAATTGATATGATATATAGGAAGAATGAAAATCACATGGATTTAATCCTAAATATGCCAAAAATAATTTATTCGAATTTGGCCAAGTTGTTGGTGATCGTGAATTTCACGATCTCAGAATGACCTGAAATTCGGTAGGATCATCGGAAATGATCAGTTAAAAAGAACTCACTGCTGTGCGGTGAATCACATCGTATTTTGACGATTCGAGATCGTTTAGATGAGTTTTTTGAAGGTTTGGCGGATTAAAATGTGATTTACATATGAAAAGTCATTCTTTCTATCATTTTATTTATGTCTAATCTGGAACATGATAACACATGTTGATTTGACATGAATTGGTATATGATAAGAATGTAGGTCATATTTTAGATTCTTAAAAAAATGCTTAAAATGGTAATTTTCCAAATTTGGTCACAATTTTTGGAGATTGTGATTTTAACGATCTCCAATTGATCTGAAATTTGGTAGGTTTATCAGAAATAGCCCAGTGAACAATACTCACTGCTAAGTGAAAAACGTTAATTTTAGCGTTTAAGACTGTTTAAATGGGGTATTGAGCATTTTTAAAATTATGAAACTTAATGCACAGAGAAAAGTTCGTGGTTGTGATAAAGTGGTGACAGGAATTAACCCCTATGGTCTCTATTTTTCATTTATAGTGAGATAATAAATTTACGCATTGACATTAGGTCTTTCTCCATATCGAATAAATTTATTATGAACTCACTGGATATAGTTACTAGTCATTGATAACATGTATTAGCTCTTTATCTGAGTTGAAGGGTTGAATCAATTTTGTAACTCAAATACAATCATGATTAAGTAGTGATAGAAATATATTTTAATGGTCTTCCACTATTAATTTCAAGTAAATTTACTCGTTGACTTTAGGTCTTCCTCCATATCGGATAAATTTATTGTAAGCTCACTAGGTGAAATACTAGTAATTGATATCGTGTACTTACTCTCCATCTGAGTATACTTGTTTGATCAATGGAACTAGAGCTATTAATTATGATGTTCACTTGACTTAAATTAACAGTATGCTCTCCATCTGAGTTGGGTCTGTTTTAATTATTGGAGTGAATAATCTGGCATTACATATGTATGCGCATGAGTAGTTCTTTTCCCATCGAAATTGCTATTCAAGATGCATGACATATATGTGTAGCGTGTTTAAAATTTTTTTACTAAAAGGTTATATACAATTGATTGAAAATAATAGTATACTCTCCATCTGAGTTGGTTTTATTTATTTTTGGATTGTATAATTCTTGCATTATATAATATACTTTGCATGAATGATTCTTCTCCCATCGAAATTTATTATTCGAGATACATGTATGTATATAAATATTGAATGCAGTCTAAATTTTACTATTCAGTGTTTTGACTTATTGTCACGACCCCAAATACCGGGCGTGATGGCGCCTATCACATTACTAGGCAAGCCAAACCAACTATCGCACCACAACCCATTTTAATTTAATAAATCATTTGCTAACACGGTTAAATTACCAATTATCATAATAAGTGTTTTAAACCACAAGAAAGATATGCGAAAATCAACAAGACATAGAAAACTACACAGCCCACATTGATCTGGTGTCACGAGTCTAGAGCCTCTAATACAAGTCTGAACAACCTACTACATAGATAGTCTAGAAATGCGGAAGAGTAATAAGATAGAAGGGAGAAATCAGGGTTGCAGACGCCATGCAGCTACCTCGAAATCCCCGGCAAATGCTGGAAAACAGCTGAAAGCTCTCACTCGGCCTCTCGGGCACCTTGATCTGCACACAAGGTGCAGGGAGTAACGTGAGTACGCCAACTCAGTAAGTAACTAAAGTAAATAATGGACTGAAAGTAGTGACGAGCAGTTCAAAACATATAACTCTAAAACCAGTTCTGTCATAAATTCATCATTTTTAGTTTAAAGCTTTGAAATCAGTAACTTGGCAATATATCCAACCGAGGCTTATTTATAAGAAGAGTGAAAATAGTAGAAAACATCATAACAGGACCCCTTGGGCAAGAAATCACTCAAAACATAGCCCCTCGGGCAACCTCTCAGTCACACGTGGCTCAACTCTAGTCACACAATGTTCACTACCAGCACTCGGCTCAATATTAACTCATAGTAATAGAAATCATAGTAACCGCTGCGGCGCGCAGCCCGATCCATGTATATATAGTCGACTACACTCACTGGGGGTGTGCAGACTCCGGAGGGGCTCCTAAGCCCAAGCGTCATATCGCTGCGGCGTGCATCCCGATCTTATATATATATATATATATATATATATATATATTATTATACATATATCATATAGCAGCCCGATCCATATAAGTTACGCGTGCGGCGTGCAGCCCGATCCAATATACATATAATATCCTTACCTAAAGGTTCTTCAACCTCTCTCCAGTCATTAGCCTCACAGCCTTTCGGGCATCACAACAGAAATTAGGGAACTCAGCCCAAACAGTCCTACAGTAGGAGTTAGAATGATAAAACCAGTTTTTAAACATTTAACAGGTAAAAAACAGGACTGAGGCTATGCTTTTAACAAGTAAAGTGAGGAAAAATAGTTAAAATGCCCCTAAGGGTTGCCACAGATCGGCACGAGGCCCCAAACATGGCATAAAGCCCATAATACAGTATAAGGATCCAAAATACAGAATAATATATCATTTCCAAATAAAATACGCGGCTTAATAGTCGCTACGGGACGGACCAAGTCATAGTCCCTACCGGTGCACGCCACACGCCTCGTCACTAGCATGTGCGTCAACCGCATTTTATAAATCAAGTCAAATAGCGGGGTTTGTACCCTCAGTTCCAAATTTACAATGGTTACTTACCTCAAACCGGTGAAAATACTACTCCGCGATGCCTTTGCCTCTCAAATCGGCCTCTACTCGCGTCGAATCTAGTCAAAATCAGAACGAATACGTCACAATATGCTTAAGGGAACAAGCCCAAGCGAAAACAATCGAAAAATACCAAAAATTCCCGAAATTAGCAAAACCGAGGCCCCGGGTCCACTTCTCGAAACTCAGAAATTTTTACATCAACGGGTTCCTTGCCTCCCCGCGAGTCTATGCATATAAGGAACACCAAAATCGGAGTCCAAAAGACCCCTCAAATCCCCCATTAAAGGCCTCTTAAACTCAAGCCCTAAACCTCTATTTTTATCCCTTTAATCCTTCTAATTACAGCCTTAGTTCATGAAATCTACCATAGAAATGTGTTTTTAAGTCCAAAATCCTTACCTCAACGAAGTTCTCTTTGATTTCTCTCCTCAAAATCGCCCAAAGCTCCCAATTCTGAGTTTCAAAAATGGTTATAAACCCTTTCAAAAATCGCGAAGTATGAAATATATACATTCTGCCCAGGCCTTTCCGCATCTGCGGTCCAAAACCCGCTTCTGCGGTACCGCATATGCGGTCAATTCATCTGCTTCTGTGGAAATTCACTTAAGTCCCCAAAATCGCATCTGTGACAATGATTCCGCATCTGCGGCTTCGCAGATGCGGCCACCTCAACCGCTTCTGCGGAAACTGCTCGCCAGCCGCCTTCTCGGCATCTGCAGCTTGTTACCTCGCACCTGCGGCATCGCACCTGCGGTCCCATTTCCGCAGGTGCGGAAATACCAGAAGCAGAAAAATCTGCAGCTGTAATTACACTTCAACTCTTCCGATAACCACCCGAAATCACCCCGAGGCCCCCGGGACCTCAACCAAAAGCACAAACATAACCCAATACCTTATTCAAACTTGTTCCAAATAGTCAAAACACCTCAAACAACATCAAATCTACCAAATCACATTGAATTCAAGCCTAAGTTTCTCAATTCTTCCGAAATACGCTTTTGATCAAAAACCCAACCAAGCCACCTCCAAATGACCTGCAATTTTACACACACATCCCAAATGACCTAACGAAGCTACTGCAACTCTCGGAATTCCATTTCGACCCCTATATCAAAATCTCGCCTATCAACCGAAAATCGCCAAAAATCTCAATTCCGATCGCGCTCCTAAGTCACAAATCACCTCCCAAAGCTAACCGAACCATCGGAACTCACATCCGAGCCATCTAACACATACGTCAATATCCGGTTGACTTTTCCATGTTAAGCTTTCTTAAAAGAGACTAAGTGTCTCCAACTTCACCAAAACCAATCCGGATTCAATCCAACCAACCCGATACCTCAAAACACAGATGAACAAAGCAAATAGGAGCAGAAAATGAGGGAAACGGACCGGTAACTCATGAGACGACCGGCCGGGTCGTCACATTCTCCCCAACTACCTCGGTCTCCCAGGTAGCCTCCTCCACGGGCCGACCTCTCCACTGCACCTTCACTGAAGCTATATCTTTTGATCTCAACTTCCGAACCTGACGCTCCAAAATAGCTGCTGGCTCCACATCGTAAGTCAAATCATCCTCCGACAGAACCGTGCTGAAATCTAGAACATGAAACGGATTTCCAATATACTTCCGGGGCATAGAAACATGGAAAACCGGATGCACACTCGACAAGCTGGGTGGCAAAGCAAGCTCATAAGCCACCTTCCCAATCCTCCGAAGTACCTCAAAAGGCCCAATAAACCGCGGACTCAACTTCCCTTTCTTTCCGAATCTCATAACACCCTTCTTGGGCGAAACCTTCAACAGGACCTTCTCACCAACCATGTAATACACATCTCGAACCTTCCTGTCAGCATAACTCTTTTGCCTTGACTGCGCTGTACGAAGTCTCTCCTGAATTACCTTCACCTTATCCAAAGCATCCTGAACCAAATCTGTCCCCAATAGCCTAGCCTCACCGGGCTCGAACCAACCAACTGGAGATCTACATCGGCTCCCGTACAAGGCCTCATATGGAGCCATCTGAATACTCGACTGGTAGCTGTTGTTATAAGCAAACTCTGCAAGCAGTAGAAACTGATCCCATGACCCTCCAAAATCAATAACACAAATGCGTAGCATATCCTCCAATATCTGAACAGTGCGCTCGGACTGCCCGTCCGTCTGAGGGTGAAAAGTTGTGCTCAACTTCACCTAAGTACCCAACTCTCACTGAACAGACTTCCAAAACTGGGAAGTAAACTGAGTGCCCCGATCTGAAATGATGGAAACTGGGACACCATGCAACCGAACAATCTCCCGAATATATATCTCCGCTAACCGCTCTGAAGAATAAGTAGTACAGATAGGAATGCAGTGCGCGGACTTGGTCAGCCTATCCACAATCACCCAAATAGCATCGAACTTCTTCAAAGTCCGAGGGAGTCCAACTATAAAATCCATAGTGATCCTCTCCCACTTCCACTCAGGAATAACCATCTGCTAAAGCAAGCCACCCGGTCTCTGATGCTCATATTTCACCTGCTGACAATTGAGACACCGAGCTACAAATCCCACAATATCTTTCTTCATTCTCCGCCACCAGTAGTGCTGTCTAAGATCCTGATACATCTTCGCGGATCCTGGATGAATAGAATACCGCGAGCTATGGGCCTCCTCCAGAATCAACTCCTGAAGCCCATCCACATCGGGCACACAAATCCGGCCCTGCATCCTCAATACCCCATCATCTCCAATGGTCACATCTCTGGCATCATCATGCTAAACTCTATCTCTAAGGACGAGCAAATGTGGATCATCATATTGGCGCTCTCTGATGCGCTCATATAGGGAAGACAGGGAAACCACACAAGCCAACAGTCGACTGGGCTCTGAAATATCCAACCTCACGAACCGATTGGCTAAAGCCTGAACATTAACCGCAAGAGGTCTCTCCCCAACTGGAATATATGCCAAACTCCCCATACTCACTGCCTTTCGGCTCAAAGCATCGGCCACCACATTGGCCTTCCCTGGATGGTATAATATAGTGATGTCATAATCCTTAAGCAACTCCAACCACCTCCGCTGCCTCAAATTAAGATCCTTTTGCTTGAATAAATGCTGAAGACTACGATGATCAGTGAATACCTCACAAGATACGCCATACAAGTAATGCCTCCAAATGTTCAACGCGTGAACTATGGCAGCCAACTCCAAATCATGAACGGGGTAGTTCTTCTCATGGGGCTTCAACTGATGAGAAGCATATGCAATAACTCTACCCTTCTACATCAATACACAACCAATCCCTACTCTCGAAGCATCACAATACACTGTGTATGAACCTGAAGCTGATGGCAAAACCAACACTGGAGCTGTGGTCAAAGTTGTCTTGAGCTTCTGAAAGCTCTCCTCACACTAGTCCGACCATATAAATGAAGCACCTTTCTGAGTCAACTTGGTCAAGGGCGATGCAATAGATGAAAATCCCTGAACAAACCGGCGATAATAGCCTGCCAAACCAAGAAAACTACGAATCTCTGTGGCTGAGGACGGTCTGGGCCAACTCTGAACCGCCTCTATCTTCTTTGGGTCGACCTGAATACCCTCACTGGACACCACGTGTCCCAAGAATGCCACTGAACTGAGCCAAAATTCACACTTGGAGAACTTTGCATAAAGCTTCTCCTCCCTCAATCTCTGCAACACAACCCTCAAATGCTCCGCGTGCTCCTCCTGACTACGCGAATATACCAGGATATCATCAATGAAAACTATGACAAACAAGTCAAGATAAGGCAGGAACACGCTGTTCATCAGATGCATGAACGCTGCTGGGGCATTGGTCAGCCCAAAAGACATAACTAGGAACTCATAGTGAGCATATCTGGTCCTGAAGGTTGTCTTAAGAATATACGAATTCCTGATCTTCAACTGGTGATAACCCGAACGGAGATCAATCTTGGAGAATACCCTCGCTCCCTGAAGCTGGTCGAATAAATCATCAATGCGAGGCAAAGGATACTTGTTCTTAACTGTTACTTTGTTCAATTGCCTATAATCGATGCACATTCTCATAGTGCCATTCTTCTTCTTACAAACAGAATCGGCAAACCCCAAGGGGACACACTAGGCCGAATGAACCCCTTATCTAGGAGTTCCTGAAGCTGCTCCTTTAACTCCTTCAGCTCCGCTGGTGCCATACGATACGGCAGAATAGAAATAGGCTGAGTGCCCGGAACCAGGTCAATACCAAAATCAATATCCCTGTCCGGTGGTATGCCCGACAGGTCTGCAGGAAATACATCAGGGAAATCCCTCACAAGTGGGACAGAATCAATACTGGGAGTCTCAGCTCCAACATCCCTCACAAAGGCAAGATACGAAAGACAACCCTTCCCAACCATACACTGGGCTTCAAGAAAGAGATCACTCTGCTAGGAACATAATCAGTCACACCTCGCCACTCGATCCATGGCACACCCCGCATAGCCAAAGTGACTGTCTTAGCATAACAGTCCAGAATAGCACGACACGGAGATAACCAATCCATGCCCAAGATGACATCGAAATCCACCATACTCAGTAATAAAAGATCAACTCGGGTCTCCAGACCCCCAATAATCACTACACACGATCGATACACACGGTCTACAACAACAGTGTCGCCCACTATGGTAGATACATGAACATGTAAAGTAAGAAACTCACGAGGGGTACCCAAATAGCTAGCAAAGTATGATGACACATAAGAGTAGGTGGAACCGGGATCAAATAACACAGAGGCATCTCTGTGGCAGACTGAAATAATACCTGAAATGACAGCATCGGAGGCAATAGCATCGGATCTGCCTGGCATAGCATAAAAACGGGCCTGACCGCCCCCTGATCGACCTCCCCCTCTGGGGCGACCCCTGACTGACTGATCCCCACCCCTAGCTGGCTGGGCGGGTGGTGGTGGAGCAACTGGAGCTGAAGCTGATGACTGGCCCCTATGCTGGGATGAACTAGCAACACGGCGGGGACACTGCCTCCTCATATATCCAAACTCCCCGCACTCATAGCAACTCCCCGGTGCTGGAGATGGGGACTGAAGGGAACCCCTCGCACCGGAGTGACCATCAGATGAACTCGGCATGGAAGAGCCCTGAACAGATGGGGCACGGAATGAGCTCTGAGCTGGAAGGGCACTAAGTGATGAATGGCCCTGGTGTGAACTGTGGGATCCATGACCCGATGACGCTCCACGATAACCCGAGCGATCAGACTGACCGTGTTGGAACTGTTGGCCTCTGCCGTGCTGAAACTGGCCCCTCAAAGGACTACCACTGTAACTGCCCGATCCACGAGGCCTCTTGGACTCTCTCTCCTCTCGCTCCTGGCGACGGACAGACTCAATCTCCCTGGCAATATCCACAATCTCCTCGAATGTAGCACCAGTAACCCTCTCCCTGGTCATAAGAATACGGAGCTGATATGTGAGGCCATCCACAAACCTCCTAATCCTCTCTCGATCAGTGGGAACCAACCAAACTGCATGTCGGGCTAACTTAGAGAATCGCATCTCATACTGCATCACCGTCATCTCCCCCTGACGCAGCTGCTCAAACTGCCTACGCAGCTCCTCTCGGTGCGACTGTGGTACATACTTCTCTAGAAAGAGAACAGAGAACTGCTGCCACGTAAGGGGCGCTGCTCCAGCAGGCCTACGCCTCTCATACGCCTCCCACCAAGTGAAGGCAGGCCCGTAAAACTGAAAGGTGGTAAATGCCACACCACTGGTCTCTAGAATCCCTCTTGTACGAAGCATCCTCTGGCACTTATCTAAAAATCCCTGGGCATCCTCGCCCTCTGCACCGCTGAATGTCGGAGGCTGGAGCCTACCAAACCTCTCAAGTCGACGCTGCTCATCATCCGGCATAACTAGGACTACAAACTCCTGAGCTGGTGCAACCAGCTGGGCTGGAGGTGCCCCGGTGTCTGGAGTCCCTGCACAACCTGATCAGGTGTGCGAACAACGGGAGTTTGAATCCCTCCCCCGGTCTGTGAAGTAGCTGCGGCCGTAGTAGCTGAGACCGCCTGAGCCAAACCGGTACACACTGATAATATCTGAGCTAGAGCCTCCTGAAGGCCTGGAATCACAATAAGCACAGCTGGTGCCTGAGCCGGTGCCGCTGCAGCATCCACAACTGGGACCTGGTCCTGAACTGGGGCAGCTGGTGGATCTACAGGTGCTGCCCCTACTGCTCTGCCCCTACCGCGACCCCGACCGCGTCCTCGGCCTCTGGTGGCCGTAGCTGGTGGCACTGGTGGTCGTCCACCCTGTTCGGTAGCGCGTGTCCTCACCATCTATGAGAGAATAGAATAACAGAAGTTTAGTACTTGGATCAATAAACCCGCACGATAAGAATTTCAAGAATGTGAAGTTTCCTAAAGGTTCTGCAGCCTCTCGAGGATAAATACAGACGTCTCCGTACCGATCCGTGAGAATCTACTAAATCGGCTCATGACTCGCGAGACCTATGTAACCTAGGCTCTGATACCAACTTGTCACGACCCCAAATACCGGTCGTGATGGCGCCTATCACATTACTAGGCAAGCCAAACCAACAATCGCACCACAACCCATTTTAATTTAATAAATCACTTGCTAACACGGTTAAATTACCAATTATCATAATAAGTGTTTAAAACCACAAGAAAGATATGCGGAAATCAACAAGACATAGAAAACTACACATCCCACACTGATCTGGTGTCACGAGTCTAAAGCCTCTAATACAAGTCTGAACAACCTACTACATAGATAGTCTAGAAATGCGGAAAAGTAATAAGATAGAAGGGAGAAATCAGGGCTGCGACATGCAGCTACCTCGAAATCCCCGGCAAATGCTGGAAAATAGCTGAAAGCTCTCCCTTGGCCTCTCGGGCACCTTGATCTGCACACAAGGTGCAGGGAGTAATGTGAGTACGCCAACTCAGTAAGTAATAAATAATGGACTGAAAGCAGTGACGAGCAGTTCAAAACATATAACTCAAAAACCAGTTCTGTCATAAATTCATCATTTTCAGTTTAAAGCTTTGAAATCAGTAACTTGGCAATATATCCAACCGAGGCTTATTTATAAGAAGAGTGAAAACAGTAGAAAATATCATAACAGGGCCCCTTGGGCAAGAAATCACTCAAAACATAGCCCCTCGGACAGCAATATATGCAATATATGTACTTTTGTTAGAAGGAATTTAAATTCCGATTTCTGGGAAAAATAAGAGATGGATATTTGTTTTATTTTTCGAATAACTCTTGAGTTATTGAGCTTGATAAATATTTTATCTCTTGTGGTACACGAATGCATGACCTTGTTATTGTATATTAACATCTCTCCTGACCAGAACAATATTAGTCTACCTCATAAGAGAATATGTTCTTCGAAATTGAGTAAAACTTATCTGTGCACTTTTGTCTAAGTCATATTAATCTGGATAGGATTTCAAGTTAGTCAAAGATGGACCTTAAGGTTCATTTAAAGTAGAGGCACTACCAACTTGTAGATCCTGTTTGGAAGGTAATTTGACTAAACGTTGTTTCCCTTCAAAAGGAAATAAAGCTAGTGATAAGCTAGAATGAATCCTTTATGATTTGTATGGTTAAATGAACATACTCGTAAGAGATAGTTTAGAGTATTTTGTGACGTTCGTAAATGATTACTCAAAATATTAATATATTTATTTGATGCACCGTAAGTCTAAATGAATTAAGTAATTCAAGGTTTTTAAGGCTTGAAACGGAGAAGCACCAAAAAATTATGTTAAGTTACTACAATTTGATTGTAGTGGCGAGCACCTCCCTAAAGAGTTCTTTAGTTACATATCAAAATAAGGGATTACATCTCAATCGACTACACCCTAAACTCCATAATTGAGTGGTGTAGTAGAAAGAAGAAATAAGTCTCTTTTGGACATGGATAGATTATTGACGTGTTATTCAGATTTGCCTTATTTGTTTTTGGAATATTTCCTGGAAACTGCAAATTACATTCTGAATTTAGTTCCTTCTAAGTTAGTACCTGGGACATCTATAGAACTGTGGACTGAATGTAAGCTCGGTCTGTGGCATGTTCAGGCATAGGATTGTCCCGCATATGTGCTAAAAGGGAAAGCGGATATGTAAGTTGGAACTAAGAATGGATAGGTGCTTGTTTATCGAATATCCAAGAAAACAAATGGAGTTTTATTCTATTGTCCTAAAGAAAATAAGGAAATTATTAAAACAAATGCATTTTTCTAGATAAGTACTGTTTAATAAAACATGTTCCTAGAAGTAAACAATTTTTACAGGAATTGGGCAAAAAAATAACTAGATGTTCAAGAACATCAAAACCCACATGTCGGAGTTGACGTTCCATTGCATTTAAGTAGTGGGAGAACGTTAATAGACATGATATGACTTTATCGAGTGGGAGTGATGTTTGAATAGTGAATACTATAGTAAGAAGTCACAAATATTTCAATGTCGTAAGATAATGAAGGTAATATTAGTAGTACTTCGTCGTAGTGGGAGACTGCTAAAGAAAATCATAGTTCGGTGTACACTCTTGGGATAGTTTCAGTAATAGGATCCCTGAAGATTTTAATACCAAACTAGATGGTTACGACAAAGCACTACTGGACAAATGTTGTATTAGAAATAACTTTTAATAGTCATGTAAAAGAATGCCTGAGAAAGTTGTAGATGCATGCTTATGAGTCTAAGTGGGAGATTGTTGGGGCATATACTATTAACCATGCATTTGGATATAGTATATTCTAATAATTGTCATGGTTAAAAGTCTAAGTGGGAGATAGTTGGGATATACACTATTAACCATGGGTTTGGTTTAGATATAGATTTATTATGGAATAATTATTTATTCAATTTTAATAAAGTTTTAAATAGATCATATATTAGTCGGTGTTCTTTGCTTATATAGTAGATGATTAGTGTATAGAGTTTAGCTTATACACAGAAGATTAAATCATCGGTTCTTATAAGCATAAAGTTTGAGTTCACAATCCAATAATGGAATTGGACAAACCATCATGGATGATTGTAGCACAAGATTAAATATAATTTATCTTGATTATGGGAATGGTTTAATTCCAACTTCTTGTGCTAGTACATTTTGTATGTATTGAACGGACCAGGTAGAGATAAGTATTTTATACTGACTTAATAAAATAAACTCTCTACCCATTAAATGTACTTACACTCTTAATCTTGATATAATTATTATTAGCTGTGTATATTATTATTATTTTGATTTATTAAAAGGCGAGATTCTTTCGTGGGTCAATATGCCTGGTAAATTGGATAATAATAATAATGTACATTGGCGAAGTAATAGTTAGTTGATGGAATCCATGTCTCGGATTAGAGATTGATGATACACCTTTATGAAAGCTTATAAGTTTTTATTTGTAAACCCGGCCGGTGGATTTTGTATCCGACACATGAAATAATTTAAGCGAAAGTCTAAAGGAAATAATCAATAAATTAAATCATCAGTAATTTAATTTAATTGATTAGTATTTGAATTTTAACATGGGGAGTTAAATAAGATTTAATGGATGAATTTCGAAATTGAATAAGGAGTGCAATTACGGATTTTTAGTGGAATAATTCGTAATTAATTATGGTGGATATTAATTTCGAAAATTAGAAATTAATTCCATAATTAGAGCCTTGATAATTAAATTCTGTGGTCCCTACTGTGCCTAAATAATAGGAAATAAAGGAATCCTTTCTCTGGTGGAAAGGAAAACCTAACAGGTTTTGGAAAAGGGTTTTAACCCTTAAAACTTGTACTATAAATACATAAGGTTTTCCACCTAGAGAAAAAAAGGGGGGGAGGGGGGAGGTGAAATTTTCAGCCTTTTTCCTAGAAAATTTCGCCCACACGAAATTACTATTTCCAGGTATTATTTGGGTAACACAATAGAAGACCGTGGAACATTCAGAGATTGTGATCGTGTGGGTGGTGGAGAATTCATTGAGTTGCTGTAGAATTGGAGGCTCATGTGATCAAGGATCTTTGTTCATGCTTGAAGAGGTAACCCGTGAAACCCCGTTTATGCTAGTTGTCTAGATTACATGTGATTTTGATACTGGGATTGTTTTCGCTGCTTATTATAATCCATCACTTGTCACCTACTTTTTTCTTGATCAAAGAGACATGGATAACTAGGTGTATTTTGGATTCCGGAGGCAATTACAACTTGTAAGCAACCTTGCCAATTGTTGAAATAACTTGATAAGGGCCATAATACTTGGAACTAAGCTTTAGATTTTTTTCTCAAGGCAAGAGATGTTTGTCTATATGGCTATAGCTTCAAACACACCATATCTCTCACTTGAAATTTTCTCTCAGTTCTCCGATTAGCACACACTTTCATCCTTTCTTGTGCCGTCTGCAAGTTATCTTGCAATAATTGTTGCATCTGCTATTTCTTCATTATCATATCTTCCGTTGCAGGTACTATATTATCTATTAGAGGTATAGACAGTTGGGGAGGTGAGTACCCACACAAGACTTCAAATGGGGTACAAGCTAGAATAGAAGTTGGTGTTATACCACCACTCTGCTAGGTGCAACCACTGTTTTTACTGATTAGGCCTACTTGCAGTCATACAACTCAAGTGGTTCTGGATACATTTGTTCACCCTCACAGTTTGCCCATCCGTTTGGGGGTGATAGGCTGAACTATATAGCAATTGAGTACCCACTAATTTGAACAAAGGTTGCCAGAAATTGCTCAGGAAAATTCTATCTCTGTCACTAACTATTGACTCAGGAACTCCATGCAAAGTGTGTACCCTTTTCCAGAATTTTTCAGCCACATAAATTGCAGATAGTGAATGGATGAGATAAGGCAATGAGTGGGCAAATTTTGTTATTCTTGTTAAGAAAATAATAATCCCTCCCAGGAATAATATCCACAGTAAATAACAATAACACAAGAGAGTAACAACGACACCAAACATATTAACGGGATAAAATATAATAACCCATCGGAGATTACCACTATAATATTACAACTTAGTAGTGTCAAGAGACTATTACAACTTCAAAAGAAATAACACTCTTTATTTTAAACACCTCACTACAATATTACTCCCACACACTATTTATCTCACAGACTACAATCTGTGGATTACTCTCTCTAACTCTCTATTGCTTCTCTCGGTTTGGTGTATTTCAATAAGGAACGAATAGTTCCTTTTATAGGCAAATTTGTCGTCCAAGTGAACCAATCAGATTTGGTTCTTGCAAGTTGCAAGATTGGTAACAACTAAAAAGCAAAACCAATTTATTATGGTTTTGCACTTGGTTTCTGCAGCGCCTACCATGGCCTTCTTTTCCTCCAATCATATCTTTTTCCTTATTCTTTTTTTTTCTTTTATTTAATATGGGCCCCACAAATCTCTCCCTTAATTTTAATTTTTCCTCTTCATTCCAAGACATGATCTCAATATTTCGAGATCTTCAAATTTGAGAGGCTTTGTGAAGATATCTGCAACTTGATCATGAGACTTCACATATTTGAACTTGACTTCCTTCTTGGCAATGCATTCTATGATGAAGTGATACCTTGTATCAATATGCTTGCTTCGATCATGATACACTGGATTCTTTGGGAGTGCCTGTGTGGATTTGTCATCAATACAAATCTCTGTAGCCTCAATTTGTGGTAAATTGAGCTCCTTGAATAATCTTCTCAGCCAAATTGCACGACACGTACAAGATGTTGCTGCTACATATTCAGCTTCACAGGTCGAGAGAGTAACTATGGACTATTTCTTTGAACTCCAAGAAATAACAGAATCACCCAAGAAAAATACAAAACCAGTTGTACTTTTTCTATCACCAATATCTCCCGCATAATCACTATCACAAAATTCCATATGATTGAAATCACTAGAAGAAGAATAAAATAGCCAAAGTCAATTGTACCTTTTATGTAACGAAGAATTCTTCTAGTGACTTTCAAATGAGTGGAGGTAGGAGCTTCCAATAAGCGGCTTACCACTCCAACTGCAAAGAGTATATCTGGCCTGGTACAAGTCAAGTACCTCAAACTTCCCACAAGACTTTTGAAAAATGTGGGATCCACTTTTTCTCCTTCATCAAATTTGGACAATTTTGTCCCACTCTCCATCGATGTGTTCACGGGAATCGAGCATGTTGAACTTCTTCAATATCTCTTTTGTATAGCTTTCTTAAGAGATAAAAATTCCATCCTCCATCTGCTTCACTTCTAGGCCCAGGTAGTATGACATGAGCCCTACGTCTGTAATCTCAAACTCACAGGACATATCTTTCTTAAAAGCTTCAAACAAATTTGGGTTATTGCCTGTAAAAATAAGATCATCAACATAAAGACAAACAAGTAAGATATCTCCATTAGTATGAACGTTAAGGTAAAGAGCATATTCATGGAGACAACTGTTGATACCCAATTTTTTTCTCACATATTTTTTAACACACACACACAAGCACAAACCTATTATCTACCTTCTCAACTATATTAGAAAATACATAACAGGTGTTTACCTCTCTTAGGTTTCCTTGACTCTTGTCATTGTCAGATGACCCAGGTTCTTCTCCTTCACTAGCAGAGATGAACTCTTCAGATTCAGAGCTTGAGTGGGATTCTTCAGATGAAGCCTCTTTTCTTTGACTAGCCTTTAATTTCTCGTTCAAGGCTTTACTGAGAGGGCCGGATGCTACAGTTTTTCTGGCTAACATCTTTTGCCTGCAAAATCTGGGTTTTGGACTTTCAACTGGAGGTGTTGATGATGAGGTATTAGAGGAAATAGGTGGGGGAGTTCCAGGATTGTCTTGAGGATTAGTCATGGCGGATAATTTCTGGAAATATTTTGGGGATTTTTGGAGAAGAAAAGGGTTTATCAGAAGGATTAGAGAAGTGAAATGACGGTTATGAGTGATGAGAGAGGGTTTGGAGTGTATTTAAAGAGGGATCATGAGTAAGCCTGTAACGGCAGCTTTTTCAGAGGTCAATAAGAAGTCTAATCAAATTAGAGTTCCGGTCTCTTTAGAGATAAATGAGTGACGCTAGTTTTTAGGAAAAAAATCCCGTTTTAGTTAGACTCCTAGGATAATGAAACTGGTTCAATGCTCAACGGATAGAATTTATGAAAGTTTGGTGTAATTAGGACTTCTGCTCATGGTTGATAATTTTANATATATATATATATATATACACTTTCAAAAGTATTACATGTGCAGTTATAAGCATGCATAAATATTTTTATATAAATATCCAATAATTATCCTTCAAATTATTTTTGTGATGATTTAGTCATCTAAATTCTTTATTTACGCCAACATAGTGTTTAAATATTATGCATTTTTTGCAATTATATTTACTTTTTAAGGCTAAATTGCACATCTTTGCAATAATAGCCCATACTAATGCATAATTAAATTATTGATGCATAAAATGGTCTTTTATATTTTTAAAATGTTAAATAACTATTTAAAATCATTTTAGTACACAAAGATATTTGTTTGGAATTCATTTATTATTTTTATAAATTATTTAGTTATTAAAAGTGGATATTTAAAATCTGGCCTATATTTATTTCAATTTTAGTCCCATTTCAACCCAATACCAGCCCAATTTCAATTTAAACTTACCCAGCCCAAACCCTAATACCCGATCCGGCCCCAAAATCCTTTCAATCTCGGCCGTTGATCATAGAGATCAACGGCCACAAACAACCTATTCCTTTTTTAGTCCCAAACGACCCCCAAACCCTTTCATTTCCTACCATCCGCCGCCCTGAAATCCCTCTCCTCTCTCAAATGCTCTCAAGCCTAACTCTAATCGGACCTCACTGTCACTCATCTATGGCTATCTATGGTGGTTTCTCACCAACCCTAGGCCTCTAGTAGCCTCTCTCACGTTGGTATTGCCATCTCCAGGGTCCTCAAGGGACCAGGGTTAGTTGGCTTGCATATATGGCCCTTTCGCGCCTGTTTTAGGCTGTTCCAGTGTGATTCTGAGTAAGATCGGCCTACATCGACTATGATCTATGGGTTTCTAAGCATGTTTCTTCACCTCTGTGTTGTTCTCCTCGAAACCCTAATTTTTTCTTCTAAACCACTTAGATCTGTACAGATCTGAGATGATTTGGACTTACTTCATATGAGTTTTAATAACCTTGTGATTCTTTACAAGAATCGTATGATTTTCGAGTGATTTTTCATCTTTCTCTTAACTAGGGTTTCCTGAAATTTCTTTCCCCAAAACATTTGGTAATTTTTGAGTGTTTGATCTTCTGCTTCTTATATGTTTTGACTAATTTCATAAGCTTGCTACAACCTTAACTCGTTTACACTAAAAACCCTAATTTTTTGACATTCCTTGTTTGGTTTCTGAGTACTGGTGCACTGACTGTGTTCTTGCCTTGGTTCTTGTGATTTCTCTTTAGCCATTTAAATGTCTCGTGATTTTCTTATCCTAATATGCCTCTACTAAGTTCTTGGTTCAACTTTTCTACTGATCCTGTATGTCTATGTTCATTCTGACTATTATTTCTTGCTTTATTTAAGTTGTTTGTGATACTTGCTGACTCTTTACGTGATTTTCTCTTTGATTGAACCCTTGATTATTCTGAAGTCCTTATTTTCTGGTTTGATTTGAACACTTTTCCTTAACAAAACTTTTGATTCTTACCTCTCTAGTCGGTTTAATTGAACTGCTTGCCTTAATTAATTTTCCCTTGCCTTATTTGTTATTTTGCTGATTCTTACTGATTGTCTCCTTAATTGAAACCCATGCGAATTCACCCCTAATTACCTACTCTATACTCGATTCCTTCCTTAAGTATTTGTCCTACTTTTACCATTAATTATCCCTTGTTTAAAGGGAAGACTTACCAATTTTACATGTGATTGATTCCCTGAATTTCTCTAATTGCTACTTAATTGATCCCTTACCTTATTTTTCTAAGCTTTTGATTACTATTTAAACTCCCTCATATTCTCACTTCAGACACAAACATTAGTTCACAAAAGCACACTTACACTCTAAAGCTCTCTTTTCTTCTCCACTACTTGTGATATTCACTGGTCTAGCCGGCTGAAAGCCAAGGCTAGATATTGGAACTACATCTACTTTATATTCTGCACTCTTTTCTTCAACTGGTATGTCTCTACTTAAATTTTGAAACATGTGTTTCATTCCTTCACTAGTTCATCATCTATGAATTCAACTTGTCTTCCTGCTTACTTCTTGACCTAACATGTCTAAACTCTGTCATGTTCAATGTATGATTAGCATGCCTACACTTCACCTAGTTATCTGATACTTCACCAGCCTGTTTGTGAATATCTGCTTAATCCCTTAATTATGTTATCATGTTGGTTATTTGATGTATGTGATTGACCCTGTCTGTATATTTAATCCTTTTCAAGATATGTCAAGTTTTCTATATTACATCTGTGATATCTGTCTTAACTATTTACTGACCATGACTAGCTTGCTAAGTCTCTAAGACCCTAAGTATTTTATGCAGTTGTTGACTACATGTTTCCTTAATACCCTATCCATGTACCCCCAATGTGACTTTTATGTGCCCCAATCTCTTTATCCCCATGTGAGATCTGTTTGTTGAGTGTTTATGAATTTGGATGTTTTATGACCAATTGATTGTCTGTTGTTTTCAAAAGAGTTTTTTTACTCTTCTCAAACTGTCTTTTACCACCAAACTATTTCCTATTTCAGAAAAACTTTTCACTCTTAGAGTCATCTCTGTACTATTTTCAAAACTATGTCAAGCACTCTCACTTTACTCTTAGATTACTAGGTTCTGCCCCTCTGATATGTGTACTGCCTTGAGACCCTTGAGATCTTTCTGAACTCCGGCATATCAGGGCTAGCACTTCCACACTGTACAATAATCAGTTACTATTTGAGAAAAGTCTGGGTGTGAGCACTGCCCGGGATCCTTGAGGTCCTTAGGGAACTCTGACACACCTGGACATGAAATTGGCTAGGGAACTTTGACATTGAGATTACTGGAGGCTTGGAAATCATTTGGGCCTACTGCAGGCTCTCTATAGCTTAGCTTCTACTTATTTATGTAATTTATATTCAGTTCTAGGTCTGTAATAATTATTGTAAACAAACATTTGGGGTGATTAGTGAAAAAGGGTGGGTAATTGCATATTGTGGGTAAAATCGGGTAGAAAACATGCCTATAGGGTCTATTTTAATGTGTTTGTCAATAATATTCCTATAAGACTTGCTTTGGTGAATTCTGCATGCTTTACTTTCACACAATTGGAAGCCATGCCTATAAGATCTAAATCAGCTATATAATTAGATATCATGCCTATAGGGTGTAAAGTAATTGAAGTTCAGTTTCCCTTACAGCATGTATTCAAGTTCATATCCTTAGAAATCATGTCTATAGGATTAAAACGGCTTTACTAGAAATCATGCCCATAGGATCTAAAATTAGCCTAACTTTAACTCACGCCTGCAAGTTTTGAATCAGATTAACTAACCTACTCATTTCTCAATCAATGTCAGTAGAAAGCATGCCTATAGGATTCAAATCGTCCGTTTGAAACTGCTTACAGTTTTACTGCATCCCCGCTCAATAATAGATATCATGCTCATAGGACATCACTGTTATACGCCTAGGCAAGCCTATAGGGCAATTAAAATTCTGCAAATGTAAAACCATGTTCTGTTATCTGTGATTGTTCATATTCAACAGGTCTAAAATCAGTAGGCAAGCTGAATAGGTCTTTGACACTTTGGTCCTAATTTAATATTGTATACTCTCAGCTCACCTAGATATCATGTTCTAAGGTTTTTCTCTTAAACAGTTGTTTGAGATGTGCACTTATTTGTTTCTGCTTGTGGAGGTAAAATGTGAGCCTTTAATTGTTCCCCCCATTTAAATGCAGTCCTACTTGTTTTGGTTGACCCTTAGACTTTTCTCCTTTAAACACCTTCGGATGGTCTAGAACTATCCAAATTAAATGTCCTAAATACCTCCAGAGCCACAAAGAACGAACGGGTAATGCACGCCTAGGATATCTTTCAAGGTTGCTAGAACGCTTTAGGCTATGACCAAGGGGAGGGAATTGGGTAGTAAGGATATGATGACTATGCGCTAATGTCACGTGTAGCCCCTCATTGAGGAGTGATTACCAAGCATTGCGTGGGTATGATCCTGTAGGCTAACCAACCTAGGACCCCCTTTCTGAACTCCCGTTGTTTAAATGAATTTACTTTTCTTTATATATGTGCAACTTGTTCAAACCTTCTCCCTTGTTTCATTACTTGAATTATACACGTGCTTAAAATGTCAAAACATGCCTTTACTTGCAAGTACGTATTAAAATTGTTTACTTGTTCAAATGACTGATACATATAAGTTCGGCCGGGACCCACCGTTGTGGATCGCGAGGGGTGCCTAACACCTTCCCCTCGAGGTTATTTCGAGCCCTTACCCTAATCTCTGGTAATTCAAACTAGTCCATGAGTTAACTGCTCAAGGTGCCCTAACGCACCGTAATCCATTATGTGGCGACTCTTCAAATACCCAATTCCCAAAAGGAAAAGAGTTTTTACCCCCATGAAATATCGAAACTCGGACGTTCTCCACGAGGAGAAAAAAAAGGGGGCGGGACAGCAACGAGTAAACCCATCTTGAAAATATTTGTCGATGCAACTATTCCATGATCGTGGGGCTTGCTTTAATCCATATAAAGCTTTCTTCAACTGCAACACTTTATCTTCATGGTTTTTTACCACGAAGCCCAATGGTTTTTCAACATAGACTTCTTCTTCAAGATAGCCATTCAAGAAGGCTGTCTTGACATCTAGTTGATGGATCTTCCACTTTATTTGCGCCGCCAAAGAGATCAGCAAACGAATCGTCTCGATGCGGGCAACAAGTGCATAGACTTCTTCATAGTCAATGCCTTGCCTTTGCTTGTAGCCTTTAGCCACAAGTCGTGCCTTGTATCTCTCCACATCTCCATCAGCATTCTTCTTTGTCTTGTATACCCATTTCACTCCAATTGCTCGATGACCCTTGGGAAGAGTTGTTAACTCCCAAGTGTTGTTCTTCTCTATTGAATCGATCTCCTCCTTTATGGCTTGTCTCCACCTTTTTTTTGTAACAGCTTCATCAAAGTTCATTGGTTCACTATCAGCAAAGAGACAATATAAAAAATCAAAATTAGTAACTTCTTATGTGTCATCATAGAGCTCTTGAATGCTCCTCGTCCTTTGCGGTTGTTCATTTGAACATTCTTGAGAAGCAGGAGATGCAACATTAGTTGGTGAAGGAGGTGGAGTTGCATCTTCCACAGGTTCCACGGTCTCTGGTTCTTCTTCATCACCAAAGTATGGAAGAAAATCATATGAAGTTTCTTCCTGAGCTTCCCAATCCCATGCCAATTCTTCATCAAATTCAACATCCCGACTTACCACCACCTTACTGCTACTTGGGTTGTGTAACTTGTAGCCTTTTGAACTCGTATCATAGCCAACAAACACATGCTTGACACTTCGATCATCAAGCTTCACTCTCCCTTGAAGTGGCACATGAGAATAGGCTATGCTCGCAAAGATTCTCAAGTGCTTGACACTTGGATTTCTTTCACTCCATGCTTCTTGAGGGGTTTGATCTCTAACATTCCTTGTTAGAGACCTATTGTTCAAATAAACTGCACAAGAAACAACTTCGACCCAAAATTCCTCGGGCATACTTTTAGCTTTCAACATACATCTAGCCATATTAAGAATTGTTCGATTCTTTCTCTCTACAACTCCATTTTGTTGGGGTGAATAAGGTACCGTTAGAGGGCGACGAATTCCATGAGACTGACAAAATTCATTAAATTCTTTTGAAGTGAATTCGCCTCCTCTATCTGACCTTAAAGCTTTTATTTCATAACCACTTTCTTTTTCCACAAGTGCTTTGAAATTTTTAAAAGCAGCAAAAGCTTCAGATTTTTGGTTCAAGAAATAAACCCAAGTCTTTCTACTAAAGTCATCAATGAAGAGAAGAAAGTATTTACTTTTACCAAAGGAAGGTGGATTGATTGGTCCACACACATCAGTGTGAACAAGCTGAAGCGGTTTGGTTGATCTTGACATGGCCTCCTTTGGAAAACTCCCCCTTGCATGTTTTCCAAGAAGACAAGCTTCACACAATTGATTGGGATGACTGATTTGATGGCATCCCATGCACCATGCTCTTTTCTCCCATTGTTTTGAGCGCTTCAAAATTCAAGTGCCCAAATCGCATGTGCCAACACAATGATTCATCTTGCACATTAGCCTTTAAACACTTTGCATCAATTGTTTTATGATTTAGAGAAAATAATCTATTCTTTGCCATATGCACTTTAGCCATTAGAATTCCACTTGAATCTCTAAGCCAAATATGCATATCATCTTTACAGGAGATCAGAATCGTACTTGTCCCTACGATTTGAATCTTTGAGGTATCTCCAAATGACACATTACCTCTCACCATTTTATTGATCTCCAGAAACTTCTCTTTGCATCCATACATATGATTGCTTCTTCCATTGTTCAAATACCACGAGCTACAATCATCCATGTCTTCTTCCTTGAGTGCCAACAATAACGTTGACTCATCTTTTTCTTTCTTGTCGTCAACAAGGTTAGCTTTCTCTTCAACATTACTACGCATTACCAAGAGTAATGGACAACTTTATGACAATTATAACACTCAATTTTTAATTTTTCATACCTTTGTCCACTATTTTCTTGGTAGTAGCCATGTCCTCTTCCTCCTCTTTGTCCACGACCACGACCTCTGAATGTATAGTGGACTTTAACTTCATTGTTGAAGTTGTTACCGTTACTTCTTCCTTTTTTATGACCGCCACGGCCTCATCCTCATCCATTCCCCCGACAGCTTTTTTCACCTCCATAATCCTTAAAGGATGCTTGACTTTTAAGAAGTTGCTCCAGTGGCACTTCTTGTCTCCTCTTGATCTTTTCTTCATGGGCCTGTAAAGAACCCTCCAATTGCTCTACCATCATAGAGTCTAAATCTTTAGACTCCTCAATAGCACACACCACAAAATCAAATTTAGGTGTTAAAGTGCGAAGGATCTTTTCTACAACACGGACATCTTCTCTGTCCCCCCCCCCCTCCCCGTATCTTCTTAGTTGATTCACAACAGCCTTCACTTTTGAACAATAATCCGAAATGCATTTGGATTCTTTCATTTTTAAAACTTCAAAATCAGCTCTTAAAGTTTGAAGTTTTACCTTCCTCACCTTGTCAACTCCAGTGGCACTTCCTTACCTTCCTTTGAGGTGGTAGCATCTGCCACCTTCTCAAACATGGCATCATCCAAATATTGGTGGATGAGCGTGAGGGCTTGTTGATTCTTCTTCCTTGTCTTTGCCAAGACCTCTTTTTCATTTTGAGGCAGAGCTTCCTCATTATCGGGTTTTTTATACCCTCTGTCTACGATTTCCCACACATCCTGGGAGCCAAGAATGGCTTTCATACGTAGACACCATTTCTCATAATTATCTTTTGTGAGAGGGGGGTACTGAAAAGACAGCGGTCCATTACTCGCCATGGCTCCGATACCACGTTTTTGGGAAAAATAATAACCCCCCCCCCCTCCCCAGGAATAATATCCACGGTAAATAACAATAACACAAGAGAGTAACAACGACACCAAATATTTCAACAGGATAAAATACAATACCCCAGCGGAGCAATATTACCACTATAATATTACAACTTAGTAGTGTCAAGAGACTATACAACTTCGAAAGAAATAACACTCTTTATTTTAAACACCTCACTACAATATGACTCTCACTCACTATTTATCTCACAGACTATAATTTGTGGATTACTCTCTCTAACTCTCTGTTGCTTCTCTTGATTTGGTGTATTTCAATGAGGAACAAATAGTTCCTTTTATAGTCAAATTTGCCGTCCAAGTGAACCAATCAGATTTGGTTCTTGCAAGTTGTAAGATTGGTAACAACTAAAAACCAAAACCAATTTGTTATGGTTTTGCACTTGGTTTCTGAAGCGCCTACCATGGCCTTCTTTTCCTCCAATCATATCTTTTTCCTTATTCTTTTTTCTTTTATTTAATATGGGCCCCACAATTGTGTCCACCACCACAAAGATCACTTCTATGCCTTTGGATTTTGGCAATCCTTCGATAAAATTCATGCTAATGTGCCTCCATGCTTGGTCCGAAATTGGGAGTGGCTGAAGCAAACCAGGGTATGATACACTCTCTTCCTTGTACCTTTGACAAACATCACACTCAGCCACAAGTTGCACAACCATGTGTTTCATTTTAGGCCAATAAAACAACTGAAAACCCTTTTCAATGTTCCTAGTCATCCAGAATGACCTCCAACATGAGTCATGAAAGATCTGAATGAGTTGTTACCTCAGTCCTCCTATTCCTCCAATATAGACCTTGCCTTTTTCTTCTCAAGACTCTAGATGTATAGTGCCATATGTGGGGACCTTGCAGATGAATTGAGAGATGAGTAATCAAGTCTGATACCTGAACATCTCCTTGATAGCTAGCACTAACCTCTTGCATCCATATTGGTACTGTCACACTAATAACTTGAAGATAGGCAGTTTATGAAGAGTCTGGTTTCTCATATATGGATTTTTCCATGTGTTTTGGTGCCAAAACCTTGCTGAAGTAGGCGACAAGTCTTCCTTTTTGCATGAGTATAGCCCCTAGTCCAAAGTGACAAGCATTAGTTTCTACCATAAATTTTTGGGGATAGTCTGGTAATGCTAGTGTAGGTGTGTTGGCCATGGCACTTTTCAGTGCTCTGACTGCCTTCTCAACTTCTTCATTCCACCCGAAAGCATTTTTTTGAATAAATCCAATCAAAGGCCAGAAAATATTCTCGTAATGTGCCACATATTTTCCATAATACCAATAAGGACAAAGAATCCTCTAAGTTCCTTGACTACGTTTGGCACAGGCCACTCGACCATGGCTTGAATCTTACTAGGATCAGTGGACACACCAGTCGCAGTGATAACATGGCCCATGTACTCTACGTAGATTGTCTAAATAAACATTTCGATTTCTTAGAAAATAGTGATTGTTCTCTCAATATGCTGAAGATTTTTTTCAAGTGCTTCACATGATCATGAAGGGACTGAGTATAGATAAGAATGTCGTCAATGAATACCAATACAAACTTCTTGAGATAAGGCTGGAATACCTGGTTCATCAAAGCTTGAAATATAAGAGCTGCATTAGTTAGCTCAAAGGGCATAACTCGGAACTCATAATATCCCTTGCAAGTCCTGAAAGCTATTTTGTAGGCATCCTCTGCCTTCATTCTTATTTGGTGATAACCATCTCTCAAAACCGCTTTGGAGAAAATCATTGATACGTGCAATTCATCTAAGTGATCATGAACAATGAGTATGGGATATTTGTCGTTGATGGTGATGTCATTCAGACCCCTATAGTTCATACAAAATCTTTAGGTCCCATACTTTTTCTTCACTAATAAAGATGGTGAGGAGAAGGGAGATTGGCTCTGCTAAATAGTTCTCGTGGTTAGCATCTCTATCACCTGCTTCTCTAATTCTTCCTTCTAGTAGTAATTGTACCTATAAGGCCACAAGCTGATTGGTGCAACCCTTGGCTTTAAGGGAATAGTGTGATCAAGTGTTCTAACAGGTGGCAAAGTCTTGGGTTCTGCAAAGATATCTTCATAGTCCTTTAGTACTTCTCGGATAGATTCTTCTGGTTCCTCTAGTTCAGGTGATTGATCCACACTTATCAAAAATAAATGAGCCATGACTTGTCCTTTCTCAGTAGCCTTCCCATGAAGTTGCTGTTGATCATGTTGAGGCTATAGTCTTTTGGAATTGCATGAAGCACCATTTTATTTTCTTTCCTCCCAATAGTCATACATTTCTTCTCGTGATCAAACTTGGTAGGATTATAGTTTTTCATCCAATCATCATCCAGAACAATGTCACAACCCCCCACCTTAATGATTCTGATATCCTCCTAGAATGATTTACCTTGCATCTTCCAAAGAAATCTAACACAGTTGGAGTTACATAAGACATAGTTGCCATCTGCAACTGTTACTCTCATGGGGGTACAATATGCTGGAACATAACCAGTCTCTTTGATAGTCTGTTCATCAACGAAGTTGTGGGTTGCTCCTAAATCCACTAATACAGTGAGACTCCTATTTTTGGATACTCCTTTAACAAAAATGGAATTTACTCCTATGTTACTACCCGAGAGTGCACTTAGGCAGATGGCTTCCTTCATTTCCTGCTCAATCTGACTTTCAACGTTGAGTTCCTATGGACTATTGCTTCTCTTTGTAACTTCCTCAATTTCCCCAACCATGCAGTTCAATTGCTTTGGTTTACACTGGTGACCTGGCGTATATTTCTCACCGCACATAAAACACAAATGGTTATTCTTCTAGTACTCATATACTTCAGGGCTTAACCTGAATGTATTAGATCTATTAACTGGCACTTCTATAGTTTTCTAAGTCACTATTCATCCTATAGCTGGGGACGACCTAACCTCAGTCTTCTTTCTCTTTTGTACAGTCTCAATAGCTTTCTCTTACACATGATCTTGCTCAATATCATGGCTCAAGGTGGCCGGTTTGAACATTTTTACAGCATACTTAATCTCCTCTTTAAGAGCACCCATAAAACTTGAAAGGAAACGAGACTCATTTAAAGCCGGATATCTAAGTCTGAGCCTTGAGGTCCTCAAGATTTCCCAAAGACTCATCTACAGTTCCCGTTTATGTCAGCTTATTAAATTCCTCTGCTATATCCTCCATCAGAACCTCACCAAATCGTATGCATAATTCCTCTTTAAATACGACCCAAGTTACTACCCAATTACTTAGAACAAATGAAATATACCAAGTCTCAACCAGTCTATTTAAATAAAGAGTAGCGGCTTCCACCTTTTGATTTTCAGCAGTTTTGTACAAGTTAAAATACCTTTCGTATTTTTTGGTCCATACCTTGGGTTCGTGGCCTTCAAAGCTGGGCAGCTCCCATTTGGGAGGAGGAATGGGCCATCCTTGCCTATTGAGCCTTGCATTCGGTGCTGACATAGGTAACAATCCGTCTCCAAATGGGTTAATATTCTACGACCCTCGATTTTGCTTTGATTTCAATGCCGTCAGACAATCCAGAATAAGCTCCAAGTGCCTTGAATCCCTACCTGCATATTATCGAGTTCATTTGGCTATTGCATAGCTCCTCTAGCACTTCATCGTTCTTGGCTAATTTTTCATACACTGCTTTCATCCCCGTTCCTTTCCATCATTGATACTCACACAGGTAGGATATTCGTTGCTCTAATAATAATTGTCATGGTATAAGACTAAAATGAAAGAGAATTCCATTTTTTTTGGGACAATTTTTTGGAATTTTGTAAATAAAATTTGAATTGGAATTACAATCGAAACTAATAACAAAAATTAATAGAATTAAAAGACAAACACTAGCTAAACATCCATTGCTAAGCTAGGAATCTGCAGATGAACAAGAAGAAGGAGAAGAATTAGAAGGAGAAGGAAGAATGGCTGAAAAAGAGGAAGAGAGAAAGAGTGTGAAGAAGAGAGGAAGATTATCAGAATTTTCGCGAAGCCTTTCTCTCTCTAAATTGTTAGTACAACAACAACAACAACAACAACAACAACAACAACAACCACCCAGTGTGGTCCCACAAGTGGGGTCTGGGGAGGGTAGGATGTACGCATCCTTACCACTACCCTGGAAGGGCAGAGAGACTGTTTCCGATAGACCCTCGGCTAAAGAAGGTGAGAGAAGTCCTGGTAGCAAGTAATAGCAAAACAATAATTAGAAAACGAAAACGGAGATAGCAACAGATAATATGAAAGGGGTACTGATAACAAGTAGCAGCAAGATAACATATTTAGAAAACTAATTCCAAGGCAGCAAACTACGGAATTACTAATGGCAAGTAACAACGAAACGAGACATGCGAATATAGAAAGCTAAGGAGAAAAAGGGTACCGAACTAGCGCTAATACTATCGAGCTAGAGAAGACAAAGGGAGATGCACGACTACCTACTAACCTTCTACCCTAATCTTCAACCTCCAGACCCTTCTATCTAGAGTCATGTCCTCGGCTAGCTCAAGTAGCACCATGTCCCGCCTGATCACCTCTCCCCAAGACTTCTTTGACCTACCTCTACCCCTGCTCACACCTCCTAAGGCCAACATCTCACATCTCCTGACAGGGGCATCTGCGCTTTTCCTCTTAACATGCCCGAACCACCTCAACCATGCCTCACACATCTTTGCCTCCGCAGGGGCCACTCCCACCTTGTCTCGAATAACTTCATTCCTAATTCTATCCAAACTAGTATGCCCACACATCCATCTCAACATCCTCATTTCCGCTACCCTCATCTGCTGGACATGAGAGGTTTTGACTGGCCAACACTCAGCCCCATACAACATAGTCGGTCTAACAACTACATTGTAGAACTTACCCTTAAGTCTCAACGGCACATTCTTATCACACAAGATACCGGAAGCGAGCCTCCACTTCATCCACCCTGCTCCGATACGGTGTGTGACATCCTTATCTATCTCCCCATCCTTCTGGATTATAGATCCCAAATACTTGAAACTCTCTCTCTTGGAAATGACTTGCGTATTGAGTTTCACATCCTTGTCCGCCTCCTGGGTAACACCGCTGAACTTGCACTCCAAGTATTCTGTCTTGGTCCTGCTCAACTTGAAACCCTTAGACTCCAGGGTATGTCTCCAGACCTCCAGCCTTTCGTTAACGCCACCTCACGTCTCATCAATCAGGATATGTCATCCGCAAATAGCAAGCACCAAGGCACCTACCCCTGAATGTGACGTGTCAAAGAATCCAACGCCAGGGAAAAAAAATGGGCTAAGTGTTGATCCCTAATGCAACCCCATCTCAACCGGAAAGAAATCCGAGTCTCCACCTGCTGTCCTAACCCGTGTCATAGCTCCATCATACATGTCCTGAATCACTCTAATATATGCTACAGGCACTCCTCTAGCCTCCAAACATCTCCATAGAACCTCTCTGGGGACTTTGTCATAGGCCTTCTCCGGGTTAATGAACACCATGTGCAAATCCTTCTTCACCGCCCTATACTGTTCCACCAATCTCCTTACAATATGAATGGCCTCAGTGGTCGACCGTCCCGACATGAAACCAAACTGGTTCTCGAAAATGGACACACACCTCCTCAGCCTCCCTTCAATCACCCTCTCCCACACTTTCACCGTATGGCTTAACAACTTGATACCCCTATAGTTGTTGCAGTTTTGAACATCCCCCTTATTCTTGTACAGCGGGATCATCGTGCTCTGCCTCCATTCTTCGGGCATCTTCTTCGTCCTAAAAATGGCGTTAAACAACCCAACAAGCCATTCCAAGCCCTCCTTACCCACGCTCTTCCAGAATTCTACTGGGATCTCGTCCGGCCCCGTCGCTCTACCCTTACTCATCCTGCGCATAGCCCCTACAACCTCCCCCACTCGAATACGTCTACAGTACCCAAAATCTCGCTGCCACTCCGAGTGCTCCAACTCCCCCAGCACAATGCCCCTATGTCCCTCTTCATTCAAGAGCCTATGAAAGTAAGACTGCCATCTCTGCCTAATCTGAGCCCCCTCCAATAAAACTCTTCCCTCCTTAACTTTTATGCATCTCACTTGGTCCAAATCCCGGGCCTTCCGCTCCCTCACCTTCGCTAGTCTGTAAAACTTCCTGTCCCCGCCTTTATCCCCGATTTCTTCGTATAGACGACTAAACGCGGCGGTCTTAGCCGCAGTAACCGCCAACTTCGCCTCCTTCCTGGCCTTCTTATACCCCTCCCTGTTAGCACTCTTCTGCCCTTCATCGATACTCTCTACGAGCTTCAAATATGCCGCTTTCTTGGCTTCCACTTTCCTCTGAACTTCTTCGTTCCACCACCAGTCCCCTTTATGGCCACCAAAAAAACCCTTTGAGACCCCTAACACCTCTCTCGCCGCCTCTCTAATGCAATTTGCTGTCATAGACCACATACAACTCGCATCCCCGCTACTCCTCCAAGCCCCCATAGCCAGCAACTTCTCCCTAACTCCTGGGCCTTGCCTTTAGTCAATGCACCCCACCTGACCCTAGGTATACCCGACATAGCCCTCTTCTTCCTCGTCCACCTGATCTCTAAGTCCATAATCAAAAGCATATGCTGGGTCGTAAGATTCTCACTCGGGATGACCTTGCAATCCGTGCATAAACCTCTATCACATTTTCGGAGAAGTAGATAATCAATCTGGGTCTTGGCCACCGCACTCCGAAAAGTTATCAGGTGTTGCGCCTTCTTCGGGTAATACGAGTTAGCGATCACCAGCTCAAAAGCTTGGCGTACTCCAGCAGCGAAGTACCTCCACCATTTCTATCTCCAAAGCCGAAGCCACCATGCACATCATCATATCCCCCAGGCGACCTCCCAATGTGGCCGTTAAAATCACCTCCTATAATAAGCTTCTCGGAGGACGATGAAGCGTCTTTTAACCTCCTCGCCCAAACCCACCTGAGGCGCGTAAGCACTAACTACGTTCAGAGTATACCCTCCCACGAATTTGAGAGAGCTTAATTGGCAACATCTGGGCCCTTGATACTCATTTATTTTTCTCTAATCTTGTCCGTCCATTTGGTAATTAAATGATTAATTCCTTACCTCCAGTTTCGAGCCCCGCTGGCTACATTTAGACTACAACTCATGACACAAAATTCTAATTTGTACTTATCGTATATTTTCAAAGTTCAAGATACTTCCTTCTATTTTTTGTTCTCTTTTCTATTGCATGTAGCATAGCAAAATAGCTTTTCAAGTAGTATAGAACAAAACATAGTGAAGTACACCAATGAACGCATTTTCTTGGCTTTTTTTGTACTAAGATTATAGGGTCTAATCATACTGAGATTCTATTTTTCATATTTTTAGGTGCCACTTCACCCATTTTGTCCTCAAGGAAAAGGAGCGAATATAGGGAAATGAAGCCTAACTCTAGATATTTAACTTATTTTTCTTATTCTTGCAGGGGGTAGTTGCACATAGTATGAATAATTTTATTCTTGCAGCGACTAACCAATGCACAAAGAGACTAGTTCAAATATTTTTTTCTGTTGTATTATTGTGCACAGTGTTTGCTTAAAAGGAAGATCTGTGGAGCCATTTGTATACAGTAATTGTTTGTATATGCCGGTCGAACATGACACAGAAGAGGTCTATGCTAAAACTATAATTAATTTACTGCTATTTGAAATTTTTCTGGCATCACATGTATTTTCACCATGAAAATAACTTTTTTGCAGCAAAATGAGCCAACAACTCCAGAGTTTTGTCCTCTTGAAGCTCCAAGACCCCAGTATCAGTTATTTTGCAAGGCTTTAACTACCTATAATATAAAAAGTAACTGTGGATTGTCTGTGCACCGAAAAGATGCTAACGAGTGCTTCCTTCCCCTGGTAATACACTAACTTCCTATATCTATTTCAGTAGTTTCTTTTGTGTGTTTTTTTTACATATATTTCTTACAGGAAGAGTAAGTTATCTGATCTGGTTGACTAATTTTCATTTTCGGGGATTATTTTTGTCCATGATCAGGACATGGTGCAAGAAAAACCAACCCAAGAATTGATAGTCAACGATCTTCAAGGCAGTGAATGGCGCTTTAAGCATGTATACCAAGGCTATTCCTCCTCTCTTATGTTAACCGGATTGAATATTGTGGGACTAAATTCTGTTGGATTAGTTATTGTTTGATGGGAGTATTTGAGAAGAGGGTATTCTTCCTTAGTAGAAAAAAATAAAAGAAGAAGTGTTTAAAAACATTTCTTTGTCTTATATTGTTTGAATATTTTAAAAGATGTTTTGGAGAAAAATTAGAATTTGACTATATTATTAATAGTCAAGTAGCTCGAAATTAATATTTTAGTCACCTGTTATGTTATTAATTAATTAAAACATTTTAGAATTAATTTCACAAAAATATTTTTTTTAACAGTTTCGTATTTTAAATTCAAAATAGAGGACTATTTGTTTTAAAAGGTCCCTGTTTGTGATGAAATGAGTCTGTTAATTCCAACAGACTCCTAGAGGCGTTATAAATACCCGTATCATCTCAAAAATGAAACACAACTTCATATTTCCTTCTTTTTTCTCTTCTACTCATTTCTACAACTCACAAATATTCTGTTCTTGCGGAAAACTCGAGTTAATTGGTGAAACTCAAAATTTCAGTAGCTTTATAAAATCCTGGAGCCCTACAGCAACAAAGTGGGAAGTTTAAATTCCTTAATAACACTGATTACAGTATCGAAGCCAGATGTAACGACCCGACTAGTCGTTTTGAGCAATTTCGTCAGGTTCGGCAGTTTGAGGTCACGAGAAGCTTCACACAGTGTATTATGGCTTGCATGCATTATCGGTTCAGGTTTCAGAGAGGTTCGAAAAGGGTTTTAAGGAGTGGCTCTCATTTGAGAACTCAAAGTTGAAAGAATCAACAAAGGTTTGACTTTTGAGTAATTGACCTCAGATTGGATTCGATGGTTCCGATAGGCTCGAGTGGTGATTTTGGACTTAGGCATGCGTCCGGATTTTGGATTTGGAGGTCCGTAGGGTAATTTGAAATATTTTGGCGAAAATTAGAAAGTTGAAGTTTTGGAAGGTTGAGATGTTTGACCAAGAGTTGACTTTGGTGGAATGTGATTCCGAGAGTTGGAACAGCTCCATTATGTCATTTGGGACTTGTCTGCAAAATTTGATGTCATTCCGGATTGATTTGATAGGTTTCAATGCGAGTTTTAGAAGTTGGAAGAATTAAAAGTTCATGAGTTCGATTCATGGTGTGATTCGTAGTTTCGACGTTGTTTGATGTGATTTGAGACCTCGAGCGAGTCCGTGTTAGGTTATGGAACTTGTTAGTGTGTTTAGACGGGGCCCCGAGGCCTCGAGCGTGTTTCAGATGGGCTACGGGCCAATTCCTTCTATTTTTGGACTGTTGTTCTCCTGGTGTCTAGTGTTCTTCATCGCGTTCACGATGAAGTAATCACGTTCACATAGTGTATTTGGAGGCAGGCAGCATTAACCCTTCGCGTTCGCGAAGAGGGGCTCGTGTTCGCGAAGGTAGGAAGATCCTTGTCTTCGCGTTCGCATCCACAGGTACGCAATCGCGTAGAGGTAAGGTGGACTAGGGGCATCGGGCAAATTATCTTTTCGCTTTTGCGAGTGCACAGACGCGTTCGCGAAAGGTCTGGGTTTTGTTCACCGCGTTCCCGAGCTCGTTGTCTCGTTCGCGTAGCATCACCTCGTTCGCGAGCTCGCTGTCGCGTTCGCGTAGCACGATTTAGGAAGCTTTCATTTTTCTTCTTCGCGATCGCGAGTGATGTTCCGTGATCGCGATGCATTAATACCTGGGTAGAATATATAGTACTATATTTTGAGGGTTAGCCATTTTTAACATTTTTGGAGTTCTAAAGCTCGGATTTAAGCGATTCTTCGTGGGTTTTTCAAGAAAATCAATTGGGTAAGTGTTCTTCATCTAAATTTATTATATTCCATGATTTTATCTTAAGGAAAAATGAGGATTTTGAACAAAAACTTTCGAAATGTAAAATGATGATTTGAGGGATGAAATGGTATTGTAATTTGATAATTTTGGTATGGTTGAACTCGTATCGGGATGGGCGTCCGAATTTTTGTGAAATTTATTAGGTTCCGAGGTGCGGTCCTGGGGGTCGACTTTTGGGTTGATTTTTAGTTTTTGATAAAGATTGAAGCTTTATTATCCAGAATAGTTTCTTATGAGTTTTATTTATACTTTGAAGTTATTTTGGCTAGATTTGAGCCGTCCGGAGATTATTTCACCCGAGAAGTTTATTTTAGAGTAACGGTCTATCTTCTTTGAGGTAAGTGTCTTGCCTAACTTTGTGGGGGGGAAACTACCCCTTAGGAATTGAGTGAATTGTGCTATCTTGTTACGTGAAAGTCGTGTACGCAAGGTGACGAGTTGGTATACGGTTTATATGTGGTATTTGATCGGTTTAGATTGTCTAGTGTCTTTCTATGCCTTTAATTAAGTTGTCATAACATGTGATATCTCGTTGTTAGTCTACTCTTACATGCTCTATTTGACGCTGTTAACACCTATTGTACTTCTTACTCGTTATTCGGCCCTTATATGCCTTAATTGAAGTTATTGCCTTCCGTATTGTCTTGTTACCTCTTAAATGTTGAGTTTTTTCTATGACCTTGTGCTTATCTGCTACATGTCCTAATTGTTGTGAACGCATACTTAGTTATCACGTACTTTAACTGTCCTGTCATTTTTGTAAAGTTTGTTGTATTCCTTCGGCTTTTACGTGGTTCCTTTATTGTCGTGTACTGAAACCCTTGATTGTAGAAATTTTTGTAAATGGAGTTATTGAATTGTTGCTGCTGAATTAAATTATTGTACAAAGATCGGGCTGCACGCTGCAACAGGTGAAATAAGGGAGGTGGTAATAAAAGAGGATATTTATATTGTGATATTATAGTTGTACGGTGGGATCGGGTTGTACGTCGCAACAAGTGAAATAAGGGTGGACTGTTATGGTAAAATACGGGTGAATTATGATATTGATACTGTACGGTGGGATCGGGTTGCGCGCCGCAATATATTTTATTTATTGTTACGATATTTTTATTGTTCGGTGGGATCGGGTTGCACGTCGCAACAAGTGAAATAAGGGTGAATTGATATGGTAGAATAAGGGTGAATTATGATATTGATATTATATGGTGGGATCGGGTTGCGCGCCGCAACATATTTTGTATTTCGTATTCCATGTTTTATTGTATTGGCTTCAGTTCCTTCGTGCGAGACTCTGAGAATTTGTATTTCCGGTTTCCACTGTTTTCTGTGGATTGAGTTATTGTCATTGGCTTATTGCTTTGATGTCATTTCCTGAGCTCTTTTCCTAATACTATTATTCTTGTGAATTAATTTTCGAGGTGAATTTACTACGTTGAGTCATTTCCTCATGTCTGATTAAGAGAATCTTCTGAGCTGGGCTTTTGTTTTTTGTTTTGCTTTGCAATGTAAAATCTTTGTCATGTCAGGGGAATATATTCAAGCCCGATAGTGGTGCTTTTACCAATGATGCCTAGCCAAAATACATAGGTGAGAGAGATGTTGGAATCTACGATATTGACAAACATCACTTTTCCTTGGTTGAATTACAGTTTTATCCTAAAGATTTTGGGTACCATATTGTTGTTGGTTTCTATGTTTTGAACCCTAAAACCAAAGGCTTTGTTTTGTTAGAAAATGGCACTCATCTTTATAATATTATCTCTCCTTTTAAACCTTTATAGTATTCAGACTTATTTATTGAGAATGTTATTAATGACCTTGTTATAATGGAAGGGGTGGTCCTATGTGGTCCTACAAGTGAGACATATATAATTGAAATTGAAGACAACCTTTCAATTATTAGGTATAGGGCAACACTTATTGTGTCAAACAATATAAATACAAAAGTAGATGCTGAAGATAACCTAACTGTGGTTGAAAGGCCACCAACTATAGAGGACTTGACACTTGAAGAGGTTGTACGTAGTTTCTGAAGACTTAGATGGGATTGAAGACACAATACATCTTGAAGCTGGTCTTCTATCACATCTGGATAATATTGAAACTTAATTGGATTCCATACATGATGTAGATGATAGTGAGGTTGATGAAAAGCTAAGAGAACTAAGAAATGAAAGAAGGAGCAAAATACAACAGAAAAAAGAATAGGAAAAAACCTACTACAACAGATAAAGTACCAATAGGAGAAGCTGGGCTAGATAAAGGGTCTGAGGAAATTTGCATAAATAAGAGAGACAAAAATGCAGGAAACTTAGGTGGGGATGAGGACTATCTTAGTAGTTCAGACCTAGGAAGTAATGATTCTGAGGATGAGTTAGATGTTGAAACTGAAAGGGATATTGATTTACCAGCTAGAAGAAGAAGCATAAAGGTTAGATATGATCCTAAATGTGAAGTTACTATTTTTGAACTTGGGATGCTGTTTGAAAATGCTTGTGAGTTTAGGAAGCCAGTGATCAATTATGTTATTAAGTACAAGGTGCAGCTGAAGTTAATACCAAATGAAAGCCATAGAGTGCATCTGAAGTGCAAAACTGGCAAATGCAAATGGGCATTGTATGCAAGCAAAGACAGAGATTATGGTGACTTCATTGTGAAGAAGTACCATCCATAACACAAATGCAATAGTACAACAAGAATGAGTTGTGCACATCCAAATATATTTCACACAAATTTGGAGAAAAAATCATATACACACCTGGTATAAAATTGTAGGCATTACAAGATCATATTAAAGACAAGATTGGTTGGTATGTTGGAAGAACTGTTTCTGAGAGGGCTAAGTATAGGGTAATAAAAGAGTTCACGAGGGGTTCAAAGATGAAATTTGCAAGGTTGTGTGATTATGCTGACATTATCAAGGAGACTAATCCTGAGAGTACTTGCTGGATCATGACAGTTACAAATACTATACCTGGAAAGAATATGTTTGTATATTTTTACATCTGTTTTAATGCTTTGAAGAATGATTGGTTAGAAGGGTGTAGGAAAATTATTAGCTTTGATGGTTGCTTTTTAAAAGGAGCATGCAAAGGTGAATTCACTACTAAAATTTGCATAAAACCGTCCCAGAAAACCAACCAAAATCGATCGGTTGTTGATACCCAATTTTTTCCTACATATTTTTATACTCAAAATATCCTCAAAATAGCATGTACACGCATATATAAGCATGCCCTAAAGTTTAGTATTTTTCTTTTATTTTTAAAAATTTTTAAATCAATTTATTGTCTATTTTAATACTACAAAATTTAATAATTATTCTCAAACTAGCATTTTTGGTGAATAATTTAATTGGGGTAATTTTTGCATATTTTTTTATACATTTGCTTTGTATTTTTAAAACTAAATTGCGTATAATTGCAATTATAGCCTATTTTACAATCAACAACATTTTATAATTATAAAATCACTTTTAGTATTTTTACATTAATATTTATAGGTTATTAATTGGTCCAGTACCTTTAATTTATTTTTAAACTATTTTTTACTATTTTATAAAAAAAAGGGAAATTGGCTATTTAACAAACAGCCCTTATTATTTCAATTCTAGCCAAATTAGCCACACCCCCTATCAGATTCTAAATGGCCCAATACCCCATTTAAACCAACCCAGCCCAATCCCTAAAAAATAATCCGGTCCAATCTTTCTTTAATCTGAGCCGTTGATCAAATGAGATCAACGGCCCAGATTTAATTCCCTTAATTAAATTCAATTACCCCCCCCCCCCCCAGACCCTTCATTTTCACGAGACTGTCTCTCTCTATATCTCGTCTCTTCCTCTCCCTTCTCTCTAGAACCTTTTGGTTCTCTCTTCTCCGATGATCTCCACCGCCTCTCCGGCCACCTCCAATCTCACCCCATTCGACCATCAACCGCCATGAAGCCCTAGCTCACCGATTCCCTCTATTTTGAGACCCCAGAAACCCCCACCATGCGAATCAATCCCTAAAAGTTCCGGCTGGTTTGTTTCCGGCCATCTCCGGCCACCTCCCTTCAACCCCAAGGCTCTGATGGGCCTCTCATCGTCCTGTTCAACACCTCTAGGACCTTCAAGGTTTATGGACAATGGTGATTTGAACCTGGAGTTCCTGGTTCTGCTATTTGTGAGTTCTCCGGTGTGATTTCAGGCGAAATCACACCCTATATGTCACGATCTATGAAGTTTCGACAGGTTCTCTCCACTTCAATTAAGGTTCCCCCTTTTTGAAACCCTAACTCTCTCCTGAGTCTCTCAAAAACAGTGTTATTTCATGCTATTTTGATGTTTTCCTCTATGATCTGCTTATTCTCGAGTTTATTCTGAAAAATCCTCTACTTCGAACCATTTTTTTTACTTTCTTTGAAAATTAGGGTTTCTTGGATGCTCCAACCGATTTTCTTTATGATTAAACCTTTTCTTTGTTTATTCTGACCGATTTCTATGCTCTTACTGTTTTCTAGTTTGACTGCTAAAAAAATACTAATTTCTAGAAAAGGTTCCTTCGTTTGATTATATGTGTTAGCATGCTTCGATTATATGTGTTAGCCTAATTTCCTTTGCCTTGTCTCTATGTGTTAGCATGTTTCTTCGTTCGATTGTGCGTATTAGCCTGATTTTCCTCGCTTTGGTTCTGTCTGCTAGTCTATTGGCTTGATTTTTGTTAATGTTTCATGCTTCGAATATGTCCTGCTGAATCTTAACTTGTTTTCACTATCTCTGAATGGTTGTGTTTGTTCATCTCTTGTTCCTTCCTGGCTAATTTTGTTTGTTACTCTTGTTCATTCACCTCTATTTATATGTTGAGAATGCAGAATCATGACTTCACATGATTGATTCTGATTTTCCTTGATTGATTGGTATATTTAAAATTTTCTTTTAAACCCTAGCATTCTCGCCCGTTTGAATTAATTAATTTTTTGTTACCTTATTTGTTATAGTACTCTGTTCTTTTAAGCCTTTCCTTAATTGTAATTTTCCCGAATTTGGTCTTAATTGGTTACTATATGCATACTGAATCTTGACTCATTCCTTATTTAACCCTGCCCTGATTTTTCTACTTGCCTTATATGGTGCGGAATCTTTTCGTTTGATTTTGATTCCCTCAATTAATGGGAGTACTTCCTTGATTCTTTAATTAATTGATCCCGGGTTCTTCAATTAACAGTTTTTTGTGATTTTTACCTTGTTTTACAACCTACTTTCAACTATAAATACACGACAAGTCTTCCTGGCTTACACACACTGAACACTTTAAAAATCTGCATTCTCTCTTGCTCTTTGTTCTATTGCTATTCTCTGCTCCTGCTTATTATTAGCCGGCTGAAAGCCAAGGCTAAGATAGTGTTACTACCTTGTCTTTGCATCCTGCTTTTGCTCTTTTACTGGTATGTCCTAATTAATTTTCAAGTCTCACACCAATGTGTTTATTTTTGCTTCAGTTCATTATCTTTGTGATTTTCTTCTACTTATGCTTCTCCTGTTCAATGTGTAACTGATTCTTTGCTTTAAATACTTCACCATGTCTTCTGATTTACATGCTAAGTCTGACTTTGTCTATTCCTTGCAATGACTATGTCCTATTGCTATACATTAGCATGCCTAAATTTACCACTTCCCAGTTCCCCTGATCCTTGGCACTCTGTATGTCTTTCTTGGTTTACATGTCATGATTGTTCCCCTGTTGTTGTCTAAGGCTTATGTTTAAGCCTGACCCATCCTTGGTCCCCTGAATCTTTTGATTCTGTGTAGTCATCTTTAATATTGTGATCTGTTTGCTCCCTTTCTCCCATGACCATTGTATGCAATCTTATGCTATTAAACTATTGTCCCTGCTGTTTTCTTTTAAAACAAACCCCCCCCCCCTCTTTTTTTTGAAAACTTTTCTTCCTGCACTTCACACTACTCTTAGAGAATAGGTTTTGCCCCCTTCGTGTGAGAATTGCTTTGAGTACCTTTGAGTGCTCATTGAACTTTGACACACAAGGTTGGTATTCCACTACACATGTCCTGCATTTTCTTTTAAATGTTTGGGTGCTGGTATTGGCCAGGGACCCAATGGGGCCCTAGGGAGCTTTGCCGCACCTAGACCATGGCAAAGGTTGTGAACTCGAAGGGATTGAGGTTGGAAGACTGGGCCTGATTGAAGGCTCCCTATAGAGTAACTTCTTATTTTTGTTCTTGTTTACTGTAATTCAGATGATACTGGTTTGTAATAATTTGTAAACAAACGATTGGGGTTGAATAGTGAATATGGGGGAGGGTTATGCATGCTTAGTATAAATAATGGGTAGAAAACATGCTTATAGGATTTTATTTATTTGCGCAATAGACAACTTGCATAGGACATGCATCTCATTCATTAGAGATCCTTCTTTAGGTTCTTTACTTTCAGCCTGTCATTACGCTCATCTTGTAACCACGATCAGTTATTAACCAGCAAATAACTAACAACAAGCCAAATAACTCGTCATTACTGCATTGGCATATTAGAAATCATGTTTTTTTCTAGGGACTCTTCTGTGCATTAGATATCCTGCCCATAGGACTTCTCACTCGTTCGAGTTGCAGTAGTTAATTCACGTTTAGCTAAAAACTTTGTTAAAATATGGCTAACTGGTTTGAAACATTTTCTGCAAATGTCTTATCACGCGTACCTTTATAAATCAGAATCAAAATATGTGTGTTCATTCTCTAAATAACGTCACCCAAACAACAATCACAAACAATAAGGGCAAGGAATAAATGAAATCACAATAAAATCACAATGAAAATCCCAGCAAGGGAACAATATCAAAAGCAACAACATCCCAGCAAGGGAACAATATCATAATCCTCTTCTCTTTTTCACATTTACTTCACAACTCAATTTACAACTCGAGCCAACGCTCCACCATGCTCAATTACCAATGATACTTTCACAATTCGATTCACGACTTGAGCCAACGCTCTAAAATTTCACATGCCAATGATACTTTCACAAATCAATTCACAACTTGAGTCAACGCTCTTAAATGTTCAAATATCAATGATACTTTCACAAACCTTGTTCAACGATAGGAATATCACATAACGCATGAACAATACAAAACGGAGTCACATTAGTCATAGTATAAGACTCACCGGCATGCTTGACACCAACGTATAGATACTCGTCACCATGCCTATACGTCGTACTCAACAATTAACACATAGCAAATAAGACACGACTCCTAATCCCTCAAGCTAAGGTTAGACCAAANGTAATAGCATGCAATAGGTAAAACGAGACCATTCCGCGTTTAATACCTTAACGGGTTGGGAACGGATAGATATGGATATGATGACCACGCGATAACACCACGTGTATAAATGGTTACCGGGTGTTGTGTGGAGTGATCCATATTATGTATAAACCTAGGACCCCTTCCCTCATTTCTCCACTTTATTTTCAGAATTCCAACTACTTTTTCTCCAAAACTTCAGCTTTTAAACTGCTTGCAACAACTATATGAAAATTTCTTCCTTTATTCAAGATTTCAAAACTGCTTCCTCTATCAAAATTCAGTTTCTTTAACTTCCTTAATCTCTTGCAACTATTATGTGAAAACCCCTTTGTATTTGTTTGCCTACTTGTTGTTTGCATTTAAATTCACAATATGACATGGCCGGGAACCACACTAGTGGATCTTGAGGGGTGCCTAACACCTTCCCCTCGAGATAATTTCTAGCCCTTACCCGAACTCTGGTTTTCCAACACAAAAACTCTTAGTGTCCTAATGCACTTAATCATTAGGTGGCGACTCTTCAAATCCAAAAACCCAAATCCCAAAAGGGAATAGAGTTGTCCGCCCAAATGTCGTAAACCCGATTTCGCGAGAAAAAGGGGTCGTCGACAGCATGGCGACTCTGTTGGGGAATCTTTATGCTTTTACCACTTCATGTTATTTGTGGCTTTATTGCTTTTTATTGCTTTATTTAATGTCCTTTTTCGAAACTGACTTGGTTTTTTGTTTCTTTTTCTTTATTGCTTTCATCTACTGCTTTTCCTTCAATGCCGTTGTAATTTTTACTGCAATTATTGTAATCATTATGAACGTGAAAATACGTGACAATTTTGTTTCATTCTTGTAATTGCATCTTCAACATCATATTCCACTCGTGCCAAAAAAATACCATAGCAACGCTTATAATGAGTTGTTGCGCCCTTCCTATATTATCACCCCCTAAATTTTGCAAAGGCATATTTGCGGTAAAACCAGTCGATCAGCGGTGCAGTCGACGGTTCTGTGCCTTTCCCTCTTGAGTTGTCCGCTCAAGGGTACCGGTCTAACACCCCATAGAAGCCTTATTCTGTTTAGCTGTGCATGCATCACTGTCAAACCTAGTCGAGTCAGTTATGTTGTCGGCATAATGACTCTTTAAGATAACCCTGTCCAATGTCCACTAGGTTTCCTTGGAACCCAAATGGACCTTACCACGTTCTGTGTATTTATTTGGAGAACTAAATGCCATTATGCTAATTATTGGTTTAAATAGTCGAGTCCGGTGGGGTAGGGTCTAACACTTTGTTTGTAGAAAATGAGGCACGAAGTCCCCAGATTCGGCATGGTAACCCACATTCACCCAAGGCTGCTAAGCTGGTGGGAAGACCTTCACTCCAGTGACCAGACTCTCGTCCGCAAATATTTGGGGAATTTACCTTCTCTTTTGGGGATCCAGCCTGACAACAAAATAATAGAGGCTGCAACCTTGTTCTGGGACAGTGACAGATCAGTGTTTCGCTTCGGGGATCTTGAAATGACACCTCTGCTCGAGGAAATAGGAGGGTTAGCAGGTATTCCTTGGGAGACTCCGGGTTTGCTTATGCCAGAAAATCGCAAGGGTAGGGGTTTCCTCAAGATGATGGGATTGAAGAAAAACCCAGACTTGACCTGTTTGAAGGACTCTTACTTTCGACTATCTGTACGAGAGGTACGGCCATAGCAAGTCCTACCATACCTACCTAGATGAATTCGCTCTCACATCATTAGGGCATATCCACAGGAGGGTCTTCGTCTTTATGTTCTGCTTTTTGGGGATAATAGTGTTTCCTATGAAGAGAGCTAGGATGTATACCAGACTAGCCATGGTCACCAAAACTCTAATGGAAGGAATTGGCGGGCAGCCTTTTAGCATAATACCTATGATTGTTGCTGAGACATACCGAGTCCTGGAAAACTGTCAACGAAGGGCCAGTCACTTCGAGGGTTGCAACTTACTACTCCAACTCTGGCTTATAGAACATCTCCAAAGGGGTCAATACCGTCAAGAGCTTCCACGAAGGCCGTGGAATGATCATATAGCCTTCCATCATCCCAAGAGAATGAACTATATGCCTAACATGTTTGCTCAACCGGAAGACGCTAAAGGGTGGGTAGAGTTGTTTGAAAGTCTAAAAGAAGACAAAGTGTAGTGGATGTTCGAATGGTTCCCTACTGGAGATTGCATCATCCGCTCTCGGGACGCTCCATTCCTTATACTCATTGGTCTGAGAGGAACTTATCCCTATGTCCCTCTCCGAGTCATAAGGCAGGCAGGGAGGAAGCAGGTCATACCAAAGGTCGAAAAGATGAGTCACTTCAGGGCCGATTTCCAAGACAACGATAGCCCGTACAAATGTCAAGCTCAACACATGTGGAATTGCAAAATCATACTGGAAAAGGATTCCATAGAACCTGACAGATACCATGCCGGTTACACCCCATACTATCCAGGTTGGTTAGAAGAAGATCATGGTGAGTTGGGACAGCCCGGGTCTATTCGAGGTCATAGGGTCATCGACGAGAGGGCTGAAATACAGGTTAAGTACAACCAATTGCGCAAGAGGATCAGAGAATGCGAAAGTGAACATCAGGAAATTCAAGAAGCAAATCAGAAGTTGATCGAAGAATGGAAAGATATGGCTGTCAGCGCCAACAAGCGACTAGGGTATTTGGAGCGAGGTTTGGTAGAGTTGGAAAGAAAATTCATCCAGAGGATCGAAAATTGCCAGAACGCTGAGGGAAATGAAGGAGGACACTTGGCTAGGGCTTATTTGTTGTTGGGACTACGCGAGCTGGTGAAGCTGTTCGATGGAGCTAAAGATGCCGAGTCTGGCGAAAGTCCTTCTGGGATCAAGTAGTTAGGGGTCTTTTTCTTTTCCCTTTAAAATGTAATAAGGCCAATGGCCATTGGTGACATTTTACTTTCCGCAATTTTAGTGTCGTTTTGGGATTCGTCTTATTTTTATCAATAAAATGAGGCATTTAGCATTATAAGTTCTCCAGATCAACTTGTCGCTAGGCCTACCTCGGGTACAACGAGGCACCCAATTTAGGACACGATTTATATTCTTACACTATGTGTTTAAATATTGCAACATTTTTTTCTCATAACCCTCACTACCTTGTTACCTTTTGTTTTTACTTTGTTTTATTCCCTCCCAAAGGTTAGTCCGTGCACTCTGGCATCATCATCCTACTCCACAAGATCTAAGG
>NW_017671184.1:338899-341370 GCF_001879085.1 Nicotiana attenuata
TTTAGTATCAGAACAGGCAGCTTATCCGGTGTCCGCCAAGCTCAGGTTCCCGTGCACCAACAACATGGCCGAATACGAAGCCTGCATCTTAGGGCTCAAGCTGTCCATTGACATGAACGTTCAGGAGTTACTAGTGATCAGGGATTCCGACTTGCTCATACATCAGGTCCGAGAAGAATGGGCAACCAAGAACTCCAAGATACTCCCGTATTTGCATCATGTACAGGAGTTGAGGAAGAGGTTTACAAAGACAGAATTCCGGCACGTCCCCAGAGTCCAGAATGAGTTCGCCGACGCATTGGCCACTCTATCATCCATGATTCAGCATCCAGATAAGAACTTTATTGATCCTATCCCGGTAAAAATCCAGGATCAACCCGCTTACTGTGCTCATGTCAAGGAAGAAGCAGACGGAAAACCTTGGTTCCATGATATCAAAAGGTATTTGACAACAGGGGAATATCCAGAACTTGCAAACGCTACTCAGAAGCGCATAGTGCGAAGGTTATCCAATCACTTCTTTCACAGCGGAGGAATCTTGTATAGGAGGACTCCTAATTTGGGATTGCTAAGGTGTGTCGAAGCAAAGGAAGCGTCCAGGTTATTAGAAGAAGTTCATGCAGGGACCTGTGGCCCACATATGAATGGTTTCGTCTTAGCCAAGAAGATACTCCGGGCAGGTTATTTCTGGATGACTATGGAAACGGACTGCATCCAGTATGTTCGAAAGTGCCACCACTGTCAGATCCATGCAGACATGATAAAAGTGCCTCCAAATGAGCTTAATGCAACGAGCTCGCCATGGCCGTTCGCCGCTTGGGGAATGGATGTCATCGGACCTATCGAGCCTGCCGCATCAAACGGGCACAGGTTCATTCTAGTGGCAATTGATTATTTCACCAAATGGGTTGAAGCAGCATCATATAAGGCAGTGACCAAGAAGGTTGTGGTAGACTTTGTCCGCGACCGTATCATTTGTCGGTTCGGCATCCCAGAGTCAATCATTACTGATAATGGTTCCAATCTCAACAGTGACCTGATGAAAGCAATGTGTGAGACCTTCAAGATTAAGCACAAGAATTCTACAGCCTACAGGCCTCAAATGAATGGAGCCGTAGAAGCCGCCAACAAGAATATCAAGAAAATATTGAGGAAAATGATAGAGAAGCACAAGCAGTGGCACGAAAAGCTATCATTTGCACTATTGGGATACCGCACCACAGTTCGCACATCAACCGGGGCGACTCCCTATATGTTGGTTTATGGTACCGAGGTAGTCATCCTGGCCGAGGTAGAGATTCCCTCCCTGAGGATTATACCAGAAGCAGACCTTGAAAATGCAGAATGGGTAAAAGAGTCGCTACGAGCAGTTAGCCCTTCTAGACGGAAAGAGAATGAATGCAGTTTGTCATGGTCAATTGTATCAGAACAGAATGTCCAGAGCTTTCAACAAAAGAGTCAAGCCAAGACAACTCACACCGGGGCAGCTGGTGCTGAAGAAAATTTTCCCACATCGGGATGAGGCCAAAGGAAAGTTCTCTCCTAACTGGCAAGGCCCGTACATGGTTCACCGGGTCCTAACAGGAGGAGCCCTAATACTTGCAGAAATGGATGGAGAAGTCTAGCCAAAGCCAATTAATTCAGATGCAGTCAAGCGTTATTATGTGTAATTATTATGATTTCTTTATGATGTAATTTGAACTACGTCTGACCTGATTCCCGTTTAAGAGGGGATACGTAGGCAGCCTTATGGGTTCGGTCACAATTCAATAAAATTTCATTTTCCCCCGATATTGGAAACTGAGGCAGAATTTCGAAGTCAACTTTCAGCCATTCGTCGCACGCAGTCGTCAGAAGTACCAGCCCAGTAAACTGGGGCAGAATTTTGAGGAGGACCCTCAAAATTCCGGAGCAAAAGAGGTCGCAATGTCTTGAACCGCGTCGCAGTCGTCGGTTCATCTAAAAGAAAATCATTTTTATTATGTAGTTACATCATATTTTTTGATCATGCATGGCTACTGTCAAATTGCTTTGTTTATCAATGCTACCCCAATGAAAACAAGAGCCGAGTAGGACGAGCGGAGTCCACGGGAAGACGAACTAACCTTCCCCCTTGACAAAATCACGATCTTTCTTTGAATGCAGGCACCCCAAGACATAGAACCTTCAGATACGGTTACATACTCCTATTTTGCAGGAGTACAACTCTCAGAATCATCGCTCACTTATAAGTGTTGTCCGCACATGACATCCCCAACGGCCATAATGACACATTCACTTTCAGCTATCGTCTATCAGCTAAGAGATTTCGTTACTCTCCACCTTTATTTCCTGCAGTGCATAAGGCTACCTTTCTGCCTTCCGAGACTAAGCATTGTCTCCATCCTGCATTTTTCTTGCATTGCATAAGGCTACCTTTCTGCCTTCCGAGACTAAACATTGTCTCTATCCTGCATTTTTCTTGCATTGCA
>NW_017671185.1:0-30885 GCF_001879085.1 Nicotiana attenuata
AAGGTAAATGACTGCGTATTTATAGGTAAACTAAGCTCAATTTTCAGATTTTCTTTGCCCCCCTTAGTCCCTATTCTATTTTCAGTGCTTACCCTTCTATTTTCTGACTTATCACTCAAGTAACTACCTTAAGTTTATTAGAATCACACTATAGCCCTTCCTAGAAGGTTCTATGCCTATCACAATCCCTATTCTACCCTTAAACCTCTTCAAAAACTACCAAACCTGCTGAAAGTGCCCTTTCCCTATGCCTGAACTACCCTTTGAACTCCCTAAAATTACTATCCAGACCAGCATGACTTTAGTCCTCTCCCTACCCTAATTGAATCCATCTGTTATGGCCAAATTCGATTAATTACCACTGATTGAACCAGGCGTTACACTGAATCACTAAAACATATTAAAACTGAAACACAAGATGGATTGAATCTGATCAAAAACAATAGGCTAATGAGCAAATTATTGGATTATCAAGTCAACAACGACTGTTAATTACACTAAACAGAGGCATAATTCAAGTTATAAACATGCACTTCCTAATCGACACAAACACAGGATCGAATCTGACAGTCAATCAAAAACAGTATTAAACCTAGATGAATGATCAACGAAACGAAGCATTTGACATGGGAACACTTAATCAAGTAAAGAGAACTAAGCTATACATTTAACGGTTATTCGACTTAGAACCAGTAATTACGAGCCTAATATACAACCTAAACACACTAATTGTAAACTAATCCAATCTTAACAGAAAAGTCAAACACAAAAAGAAGAAGACTCATCTGTGCAAACTCCCAAGGTCACATGGCTCTTCAGATTTGAAATTCGTCTATTTCCGGTAAGCTCTGAATGCTAATGGTGTCAAATTCCTCATGAGGGAGGTATCAATTTGGTGGGGCTTGGAGAATTTAGGGTTTTGGCCGGACTTTTGATCGGATATTTGAGCGATTCCGGACATATTCGAGACACGTGGCTATGGGGGTTGGGTAGGGAAGGTCAAGGCGGTCCCATGGTGTTAATTTGGGACCGTTTGGCATAACTTGCGACTTGGCCGGAAAACTTCGAATGGATATTCGACGAGTTCTGATAAGATTTGGAGGCAACGGGTAGTGGATTTGAGTAGAGGAAGAAAAGGGGAATCTGGGGTGTTATTTTGGTGGTCATCGGAGCATCGCCGCCGCCGGCGGCGATTTCCGGCCGGCGGCGGACGGCGGAGGGACGGTGGGGCTAGGGCGGGGTAGGGTGGAGGACGGCGGAGTTGAGGTTTTGTACGAGGAAGAAGAGTTTGGTCTCAAAATTTCTGAATAATTCGGACACTTTTATGTAAAATTCAAGATTAAAGCTGGGCCATTGGATATGGGGAGATGGACGGTCGTGATTAAACGACGTCAAAACGACGTCGTTTTGTTATGGGAGGGACTGGACCGGGCGGTGAATTGGGCCTGGGCAAGCTTGGGCTGGGTGTTCTTCTTTTGGATTAATACAAGCAGCCCAATCCGGGCAATTTGTATTATTTTCTTATTTTGCTTTTTTTTTTGTATACATTTTTTGTATTTTTGTATTTGTTTATTTTTTCTGATTTTTTATAAAATGCCTAAACAAAGCAAAGACCTAAATTAAGCTATTTTAATTCCTAAAATTTACTTGTAAACCTATTTTGACACAAATGCAAAACTAGTAGTGCAAAAGACTATTTTCTTGCAATTTTTTTATATTTTATTCTAAGACCAATTAACTAAAATTATGAAATTAAATCCCTAAATGCTAATGCATATTTTTGGTATTTTTTATGGATTAAATGCGTAAAATGAATGCACCAATTACCAAAGAATGCCACAAAACTCACACAAAATTATAAAATACTAGGAAAATTATTTTGCTTGAAATTTTGGGAATTACTGCTTAGGGCAAAAATCACATGCTCACAGCTGCTCAAGTATCAAAGACCAAGAAAGCTAAGGGAAGAAGGGCCTAGTGCGGACCGTGCAAAGTGGAATGTGGCCGCACTAGGTGGTTCAGAGAGTTGGTAAAATCAGGCAAGAGACAACGCGGCCGCGGTCCATATCTCGCGGTCCGCGGTCAGGGCTCCGTGGCTGCACTACTCTTTTGTACGGTCCGCGGTCGAGAGATTCAAAGAACTACAATTTTGCCAAGACAATGCCATGCGGTCCGTGGTCGTTATTGTGCGGACCGCGCCAACTCCCTCCGTGGCCGCGGTTTATTCTACGCGGTCCGCGGAGTCCAAGTTCAGAGAAGCCAAAGTTGAAGCCAAGGAGCCCAGTGCAGCCGCGGTCCATTTAGTGCGGCCCGCACTGACCCCGCAGGGGTATTTTTATCCAGTTTTTCCAGCTTAGTATAAATAGAACATTTTACCATTTTTAGGTCATCAGTTATTTCCAGACTTTGGGTTGCGCTCATGAGACTCATTTTGTAGCCATTTTTGGCATCTTAGCTTCAATTTAACGATAGATTCTTGTACTTTAATTTAGTATTTAATTAATATGTCTTGTTCTTCATCTATTTCTTCATTTTCTCCTTCAAGCACGAGTAGCTAAACCCATTAGCTAGGGTTGTGGCTCAACCCTAGTGTGGGTAATTGATGGGTGTTGCCATCTAGGGTTAGATTGACTATGGGTGTTTGCTATTTGGGTTGATTTTATGTTTTAATCTATAAATTGGTGGTTGCAAACACTGATTTATGCTTTGTGGATTTGACTCTTCTTGAGAAAGAGAGTCTAAGTCTCCAAAATTGACCCAACAAGGAATTGGGATGGACTCTATGAGAAATGATAGTCCCAATTAACGGGTTAAACCTCGAGAGAGTAATCACCCTACTTGAACCTTAGTTGCTTGATCTAATTTGCCTACCCTTTGGTCTCGAAAGAGTCAAGTGGGCAAAATCACTCTCTCTACCGAGAGGTGTGAGAGTTGGTAAAATTGTGCAACGGTCATAGCATAAGCCCCAATTATGTCAATCCAACCTTAGTAACATCTACCCGTTAATTAGCCACCTAGGTGATGTCACGACCCTAGTGCCCTTCTTTCCCATTAGATACAAATTTAGCAATTATCTCGTAGCATAATCTAGTTTCAATTAGTAGTTTGATAATAGTAGTTTATAATTGAAAAACCCAAAAATTTTGGAAGTGACATTTAGAACAATTACACAACTCTAGTCTAGATAGATACCCAACTCCAAATTCTAGCTCTCTGAGGAATTCGATCCCGGCCCTCATATCGGGTAAAAACTATTGCGACCCTCTCTTCCTACTTTATAGTAGTGTGGAGTTGGCAGCGATCACTTTTTGGCGCCGTTGCTGGGGAGCTAACGGTTTTGGCTATCTATTTAGTTAGTTTTGTGTGTTGTTCTTCTTTCCTTCTTATTTACTAATTTGTGTGCGTGATTACTACAGGTACCAAATGGCTTTAAACGCGAATGACCCTCTTGGAAACGTGCTTGCAGGGGAGGAGGTAGATGAAATTGGAGACGTGAGGTGCTTCTTGTACCTCCCGTACGTGGACGAGGCCGCTAGGCTAATGCTAATGACAACGTTCCAGATCCTCCTCCGCCACCTCCAAGAGCGGTTCCTCGGGTGCTACCAAATCAAGGATATGCGAGTGTGATTGTCCCTCCCAGAATCCAGGCGGGCAATTTTCAGATAACTAATGTGATGCTGACCTTACTTGAGCAGCGTGGGTATTTCACAAGCGTTGCGGATCAAAATGCCTACAAACATCTAAAAGGGTTCGTGGATACATGTTGGGGTAGCAAGCAGACGAATGTGTCCGAAGATGCTCTTAGGTTGAGACTTTTCCCGTTCTCACTCCGGGGAAAGGTATTAGATTGGCTAGAGACTCCCCAATCATTCCATTATAACTTAGGACGAGTTGGCGGATAACTTTATTGCTAAATTCTTCTCACCCGGGCATATGGCGGCACTTCGTGATGAGATATTGGCTTTCAAGCAAGAACCCATGGAACCTTTGCATGAGATTTGGGAGCGATTTAGAACAATGGTGAAAGAATTCCCAAACAATGATATGACGGAGGTGATGATCCAACAAACCTTCTATCGGGGCATCAATACAACAAATCAATGCATAGTCAATCAATTGGCCGGGGGTAACTTCATGAAGTTGACTTATGACCAAGCTTGTGAGATTCTTGATGAGATGGCGGACACATCTTCCGCATGGCAAAGTAGGGCCAATGTTCCTCAAGGCGACCCTACAGTTATTCATTCATTTGCATAAGAAGCTACATGACCATGGACAGGCTATAGCGGAGTTGACAACTACGATGAACCAATTGGCTTAGGCATAGTTGCAACAAGTCCAAAATCCTCGCCAAGTGAATGCTATGGAAAGTGTTAATTTGCTTACCAACAAGAGAAGGCAAAGAAGGCAACAAAATCAAGGGAATTCCGAACAATTTGATGATGATTGTGAGGGGTTTCAAAATGAGGGCTATGATGAACAAAATTAAGAGGTACAATATGTTAACAACTATCAAGGCAATAGAGGCAACTCTTCAAACCAACAATGGCGACCTCAAGGTAATTGAGGCAATCAACAACAAGGCGGTGGTAATTGGAACAACAACAACCAAGGCAGTAATTGGGGGAACAACAATCAAGGCAACCAAGGGCAGTGGAATGGAAATAACAACAATTGGAACAACAACGGTCAAGGCAATTGGAACAATAATGGAAACCAAGGCAATAGGGGGCAAGGCTTTCAAAGGCCCCCCATGTACCAACAACCGAACAATCCACCCCTGTTCCCTTCTCAAGGATCTAGTTCTTCGGGTAATGATATGGGAAGAATAGAAATGATGTTCGAACAAATGATGAAGAAGAACCAAGATTCCGATGCTCAATTGGCCTCCCACAATACCTCCATTCGGAATTTAGAGGNCTCTCTCTACCGAGAGGTGTGAAAGTGGGTACAATTGTGCAACGGTTGTAGCATAAGCCCCAAATATGTCAATCTATCCTTAGTAACATCTACCCGTCAATTAGCCACCTAGCCAGTGTCACGAACCTAGTGCCTTTCTTTCCATTAGATACAACTTTGCAATATTCTAGTAGCATAATTTAGTGTTGATCATTTGTTTTATCATAGTAGTTATAAAATCAAAAACCAAGAATGTTTGAAGTGACATTAGGAGTTCAAACACATCTCTAGACTAGACAAAAAATCCAACTCCACTACTAGCTCCCTGAGGAAATCGATCCCGACCTCTATTCGGGTAAAAGCTATTGCGACCCGCTCTCGCTACTTTTTAGTGGTGCAAAGTAGGCAGCGATCACTTTTTGGCGCCGTTGCCGGGGAGCTTACGGTGTTGACTATCTGTTTAGTTCGTTTTGTGTTTTGCTTCTCTTTCCTTCTTGTTTACTAATTTTATTTGTGTCGATCACTCAGGTACTATGGCTTTAAATGCTAATGGCCCTCTTGGCAATGCCATGGCGGGGGAGGAGGTAGAAGATATTGATCATGATGAGCTTCCCTTACCTCAAGCTCCACGTAGAGGCCGTCAGGCCTATGACAACAATCCTATTCCAGACCCTCCTCCGCCACCGCCAAGAGTAGTCCCAGGAGTTCTCCTTAATCAAGGGTATGCGAGTGCCATTTTTCCTCCCCGAATCCGGGTGGGGAACTTTCAAATCACAAATGTTATGTTGACCTTGCTCGAGCAAAGAAGGTATTTTACGGGCGCCTCCGATCAAAATGCCTATAGGCACTTGAAGGGGTTCGTAGATACATGCTGGGGTAGCAAGCAAACAAACGTGTCCGAGGATGCGTTGAGATTGAGGCTTTTCCCGTTTTCTCTTCGAGGTAAAGCATTGGATTGGTTAGAAAGGCTCCCCAATCATTCCATCACTACGTGGGATGAATTGGCGGACAAGTTTATTTCCAAGTTCTTTTCGCCGAGTCACATGGCGACGCTTCGTGATGAAATTTTGGCCTTCAAGCAAGAGCCAACGGAACCCTTGCATGAAATATGGGAGAGATTTAGAACAATGGTGAAAGAATGCCCAAACAACGATATGACCGAGGCAATGATTCAACAAACATTTTATCGGGGCATCAACACCACTAATCAATGCATTGTGAACCAATTGGCCGAAGGCAACTTTATGAAGCTTCCTTACAATGAAGCTTGTGAAATTCTCGACGAGATGGCCGACACTTCTTCGGCTTGGCAAAGTAGGGTCAATGTTCCTTATGGCGACCCTACGGTGATCCATTTGGACAAGGAGTTGCATGACCATGGTCAAGCTATTGCCGAGCTTACTACTACTATGAATCAATTGGCTAAGGCAAAATTACAACAAGTCCAAAATCGTCGCCAAGTCAATGCCATGGAAGGAGTGAATATGCTTAAGAGAAGGCAAAGAGGGCAACAACCTCAAGGAAATTGTGATCAATATGACGATGGTGGTGGTTTTTCAAATGAGTGTTATGATGAACAAAATGAAGAGGTACAATATGTTAACAACTATCAAGGCAATAGAGGCAACTCTTCAAACCAACAATGGCGACCTCAAGGTAATTGGGGAAATCAACAACAAGGCGGTGGTAATTGGAACAACAACAACCAAGGCGGTAATTGGGGGAACAACAATCAAGGGCAGTGGAATGGAAATAAAAACAATTGGAACAACAACGGTCAAGGCAATTGGAACAATAATGGAAACCAAGGCAATAGGGGGCAAGGCTTTCAAAGGCCCCCCATGTACCAAGAACCGAACAATCCACCCCCATTCCCTTCTCAAGGATCTAGTTCTTCGGGTAATGATATGGGAAGAATAGAAATGATGTTCGAACAAATGATGAAGAAGAACCAAGATTCCGATGCTCAATTGGCTTCCCACAATACCTCCATTCGGAATTTAGAGGTGCAATTAGGCCAAATCTCTCAATCGTTGAATACTCGCCCAAAGGGTGCTCTACCAAGTGATACGGTAGTGAACCCTAAGGGTGGGAACAATCATGTGATGGCGGTTACAACAAGAAGTGGGAGAGGCGGTGATGTGCATGCCTCGAAAGATAAGCAAGTTGTGGATGATGATGTTGAGTTGCAAGAAAATGATGTTCCTTTGGTAGTTGAAGATGTGGTAGAGAATGAGGTGAACAATGATGTGAGGATTGACATTGATGAGGCCGAGGTGGAAACTCAAGAGGCCGTGAACCTGTCTAGGGAGCACATAATTGACATATCGGAGCTGGTGGTGCCAAAAGCTAAGGCACCTTTGCCTAGACCACCTCCGCCTTATCCTCAAAGGCTAGCCAAGCAGAAAATGAAAACTCAAGAGGCCGTGAACCCGTCTAGGGAGCACATAATTGACATGTCGGAGCTGGTGGTGCCAAAAGCCAAGGCACCTTTGCCTAGACCACCTCCGCCTTATCCTCAAAGGCTAGCCAAGCAGAAAAGTGAAAATCGATTCAAAAAGTTCATTGACATGATGAAGAGCTTATCCATCAACGTGCCTTTGGTGGAGGCTTTGGAGCAAATGCCTGGTATGCAAAATTCATGAAAGATTTGGTTACAAAGAAAAGATCAATGGACTGTGAAACTATCAAGATGACCTACCAAGTTAGTGCCATAGTACATTCAATGGCCCCGAAATTAGAGGATCACGGTGCTTTCACTATCCCTTGCACCATTGGTAGTGCAGACTTTGCTAGAGCTTTATGTGATCTTGGGGCAAACATCAATTTAATGCCCTTCTCAGTTTTCAAGACCCTGGGTATTGGGCTACCAAGGCCAACTTCCATGAGATTACAGATGGCAGATAAATCAATGAAGTGTCCTTTGGGTATAGTTGATGATGTGCTTGTCCGGGTGGACAAATTTATCCTACCGGCGGACTTTGTGATTTTGGATTGTGAGGTGGACTATGAGGTCCCGATTATTCTAGGGAGACCTTTCCTTGCAACGGGGAAAGCATTGGTTGATGTTGAAGCGGGTGAACTAACTTATAGAGTGGGTGTTGAAAAGGTTGTCTTTAATGTTTTCAAGTCTATGAAGCAACCCAATCGCACCGAAGTGTGCTCATTTGTAGACCTTGTCACAGCTGTGATTGTGGATGACACAAGTTCTATGATCAACGTGGAGGATCCTCTTGAGGCCGTGCTCTTGAATCTTGATGTCAACGATGCTGAAAGCAGAGTGGAGTGTGTCAATGCTCTACATGTTATGGAATCTTGTGAGCCCAGTAAATTGTCTTTGGATCTTGAAAACCTGGAAACTTTTGCAACCTGGGAAATTCCACCAACAAATCACAAAATTGAGGAGCCACCGGTGTTGGTAATACAACCACTTCTTCCACACCTCAGCCCCACAATCTTTAAGCCTAAAATTCTCTTGGAGGATGATGCAATGCCTTCCTTGGAGAATCAAAGAAGTTTAAATGAAGTAGTGCATACAATGGTGACATATCCTCATAATGTGTTGATTCCGAAAAGAACAGTCACAGGTTGGCAAGGTTGCATAGACTATGGGCAATTGAACAGAGTGCCCTGCAAGGATCTTTACCCCTTTCCATTCATTGTTCGGATGCTAACCCAACTTGCTGGGCGTGCCTGTTATTGCTTCTTGGAGAGCTTGATGAGAGCCACGTGGTGGCGCTTCTTGATTTGAAATGATGTGATGGTCACATGCGTCGTGCCGCGACGTTAAATCAGGCGCTTCTTGGGAGGCAACCCATGTCTTTTTCTTCTTGTTTTCTTTGATTTTCATTGTAGTTTAGGTATGATTTTTGGACTAATTGGTTGTGAGATGCTGTAGGGATTGTGTTGATGCAGTGCAAAACATTTTGGACAAAATGAATAGTCTTTGAAGTTGCCAGTGCGGCCGCATTGCATTTTGTGCGGTCCGCACTGGTGAAAGCCATGTGAGGTGTTCTCTGAAGTTTACCACCAAGACCGCATTCCATTTAGTGCGGTCCACAGTGGACCTCCGCGGTCGCGGTCTGTTTTGTGCGGACCGCGGAGGTTGCCTTCTCAAGCTTCTTCTGAACAAACACAGCGCGGTCCGCGGTCCGTTTTATGCGGCCGCACTGGTAGGTAAGGTTGGGTCCCACTGCTTTTTCTATAAATAGACCTCAAGGGTCTCCTTTTACCCTTTTCGAACCCTAAGCTCTCGGAGACTAAAATTCACTTTTCATCTCCTCCCTTCTGCGTAATAGCTTACTTGTACTGTGTGTCTTCACTCCTTATCAATATCTGGTAACATTTCATCCATTTTTCTTTGTTTCATTTTATAATTTCCTTTTATTTTCATGATCAGTAGCCCATAGCTTCTTCTTTTTCTCATTTTCTCTATTTGATTAGCTTAGGTTAGTTTTAAATACTGGTCTTTGTGTGATTGATGTGCATAATGAGTGGGAAATTGAGTAGGGACACAGTAGGTGATGATTTGAACAAATTTGCAACAAAAACTTAAACCCTAACTCAGTGCCCTAAGTTAGCACCCTTCGCGGACCGCAGTCACTTTTGTGCGGTCCGCGGTGCTTATGTTCTGAGACATGTCCTGTGCCAGCGCGGCCGCATTGCACTTTGTGCGGTCCGCGCTGACCCACCGTGACCGCGGTACCATTTTGTGCGGGCCGCGGTAGTGGGATTCAGAGAGCTTACCTTGGGGGCTTTAAACCTGTACGGACCGCGGTGGGTTTTGTGCGGTCCGCGGTGACTCCAGTGCGGCCGCACTCCTTTTTGTGCGGACCGCGGTGCACTGTTCTACAACTGTTTGCTTTTGTTCTGTAATTCATTTTCCACAACTGATTCATTGCCTCTACTGATACTAACAAAGCTAGATGTGTGTGTTTGCAGACAATGGTTAGACAACAAGGAGGCAAAGGAACAAAACAAACCAGGAGGGGTGGTTCCTCCCGAGGGGGCAAAGGAAAGAGGGTGGTAAAACTCACTCCCCAAGCTCGGGAAAACATCAAAAAGACCCGGAAGTTGATAAAAGCTGAAGATAAAGCTGCTTCCCATTCTTCCGGGAGTGAGTATGTGCCCTCTCAAGACATCTCCTCAGACTCAGTCCCAACTCACATTGTCACCGACTTTCGATTGACTGATGATACTCCTCCGCCATCACCCACTGTCCGACAGCCAATCAATGTTGTGAATGACTCATCTGAGGGCTCGGCATCCGGTAGTGGGGAATACTCCACCTCCCCCACAGCTTCTTTGTCTGGGGAGAGTGCAGAAGGAGACGAGGAGGAGGAGGCACAAGGGGGTGGTGAACCTCAAGTTGGGGGTGTTGACCGAACTAGAAATCCCACAGCTTGGGAGGATAGGTTCGTTAGTCAGGTAGCATTCCACAAGTTTAGGGAATGGTGGCCAGTACGGAAGTTGATTCTTGAGAGGAGTTTTATTGAGCGGGACCTTCTTCCCCTACACCCAAATATGCATAGACAGTTTCACACTCGAGTGGGTTGGGCGCATTTTCGGAGTGAATGTGTAAAGGAAAATGAGCACATGGTCAAGGAGTTCTATAGCAATGTGGCCCACATCTTGAAGGGCACTAAAGTGACCAAAATGCGGAACAAAAAGGTGTTATTTACTGGGAAGGCACTTAATGAGTACTTGGGGTTCGATAACGAAGATGAGACCCTTTACAACAAAAAGTTGGCAATGGGCGAAGAGGTTCGTGGTTAGCTTCATAACTGGCAAACCCGGGTGCTGTTCTAGAGTGGTTGCAAGCAGGGACCAAGATTTCTCGGAAGACTTTTAATTTTGAGGCTAGGGGGTGGTTGACGTTTGTGTGCAGCCGACTTGACCCCACTACCCATGATCAGACTATTCCACTTGCCCGGGCTGTTCTTGTTGCATCCATTATGGCGGGCTATCCTATCAACGTGGGCAATGTGATGTCCCGTGTCATTTCTGCAGTGGGGGTTGAACATGACCGGAACTATCCTTTTCCCAACACCCTCACTATGTATTTCCGGGACCTAGAGGTGGAGAAGAGAGATTTTGATATCAAGGTCAACCCTGTGGCTCCGTTTTCATGGTACAGTTTGAAGGGGTCGGACAACCCCAAGGACAAGAATTACAAGCCGCCTGGCTCTGCTCCAACTGGCCAGTCAGAAGAGCCGGTTGCGGTAGAGCCCTCCACTAAGCCTGCCTTCACCACTGTTGAGCTGCCTCCAGGACCTTCCACTACTACTGGTGCTTCTACTTCAGATGGCCCGGGGATTCCATCTTCCCGGGCCCATCCTATCACTACCCACAGGCTGAACCAGACACTTCAGAGCCTGAACAACTGGATGTATACTACTTCATCCAAGTTGTCCACTTTGACCTCCACCATTGCAGCTCAGTCGGCTCCTCCACCAGTTCAGGTCCCACAATCTATAGAGGATGCTTTGAAGAAGCTGCTTGATAACCAGGAGAAGATCCTCAGCACCCAGGCCGAGTTGGTGAAGGCAGTGGCTTCACATGGCAAGGCTCTCAAAGAGCTTGCCAAGGAGCACAAGAAGCTGCGCAAGACACGGGCTTCCAGGGAGTCCGTGAAGGAGCTCAGGGCGGATGTAGAGAGACTGAAGGCAGACCAGCTGCCTTTAGATTTATTATTTAAGGATGCAGTACCAGCAGCAGAGCCACAGCAGGAGCAGACGCAGATGCTTCCTAGGAAGAAGAGGAAGCTCCCCAGTGCAGATGAGGCGATCATCCAGTTAGCAGACCCACCGGAGGCCTCCTCCAGTCAGCCACAGGATGCCCCTGATATTCAGCCTATCCAGGTCCAGGCCCCTGTCCCAGCAGCTGAGCAGCAGGAGACCGGGAACCAGTCTGAGGTTCCCGAGCATACAGAGGACCCGGGGACCACAGTTGATCCCATGCAGACGGACACGGCTTAGGGAGTCTTCATATCCTTTCCCTATACTTTTTGATGCTTACTTTGTTAGTTGGCATTGGGGACAATGCCAGCTTTTATTCGAGGGGGTGCGCCCTTCATTTTTGGATGACTGTAAATATTAATACTATTTTATGCTTTCTTTAGATTTTCTGTTAGTCTGTATATAACTTTACATTTAGTTGCTTTCATCGTACTTTTTATCTTCTTTTTGGGTCTGTATATAAAGTTACATCATTATATATATTCATCCCCCGTTGTATATTCATTCCCCGTTTGTACATATTCATTTTATTTTCTAGTTTTCGTAAAAAAAATCTGTTTTTGGCTTCTTACATAGGCTCGTAGACTTTTGTTTTATTTTGGACGTTTTTAAGAAGCCTTTGTTTTTCTTAATGCCACGGTTCTTTCCAAAGGTGGAGTTTTGTGTGAACCGGGTGGCTCTTCCCAATGATAGATGTCATGAAAACCTTCTTAAGGGTTTGAGTCCGTTTTTGTTATTTTTGTTTTTGGTAGTTTGTAGATAAGGGTACCTCAAGCAAAGCTTCACTTGGGCCTAGAACATTTGCCTTTGATCCCATGGTCAAAGACAAAATGTTGTGTTTAGGATGGTGAAAGTCGTGGCCTTGAGACTCTTGCATTGGCCAATAATCATCAAGATACCCTCTCTTGGCACCCGATCTTTCCTTGAGTACATGGCAAAAGCATAAGTTTGGGGGAGAGACGAGGATAAAAACAAAGTGGTATGAGGCACAAAAATGAAGAAAAGGAAAGGCAATGAAAAAGAAAGAGAAGCAAAAAGACAAAAAGAATGCTCAAAGTGAGAAAGAATAAGAAGGGATTCAAGAAAAGTAAAAGAAAGAAAGGTGTGGAAAAATTGAAAAAGGAGAAAAGAATTGAAATGCATAAGAAAGAGTGACAATGTGTCTCTCTAACCCCTTGGAAGAGGTGAAATGACTCAAAGAGTCAAGTGAATTGTGCCAAATGAATCAAAAGAAGTGCTTAAGGGTAGATTGAACCCACTTGAACAAAAAACATGTCCTACCCTCACCCAAAAGCCTTCACAATGACTCTACAAAAGCCCTATATGATCTTGAGTCGAATGAAGCTTACATTAGTGGATACTTACATAAGGGGCAAGCATATGGTACTTAGAGCCGGACTTGCGACCTTTTCTTGAGAGAGATGAGTGAATTCCCATTAACTTCGATTTGTGTGTCATTACTCTAAAAAGGTGAGGTTTGCCTAGGGATAGTCGAGGATGTGTGAGTTTGGGTTCCACAATGACCAATGTAAGTGAAAGAGTTCGTTGATGTGTTGAGTCAACTCTTGATGCTCTTGTGTCACACTTGATCCATGGTTTTTCAAAGGTTAAAAGTTGTTAATGATTTATTCGTATTGAGGGCAATTGTTAGTCCCAATTGATGCTTGTTGAGGATACTTTAGGACAGCTGAAAATACTTGGATTTTCCTTTAAGGGGTGGATCTTATTTTGTTTGCTTGAGGACAAGCAAAAGCTTAAGTTTGGGGGAGTTGATAACTAGGGATTTTGCCATGTTTTATACTCCTTCTTGCTTACGCTTTGGTTATAAATTGTTACAAAATAGTCCCAAAAGGCTCATAAGTGTGCTTGTTTGCAGGTTTGATCGACAAAGTGACGAAATGTCAAAGATCGGCTCAAAAAGGAGTGAAACCTGCTCAAGTATGAAAGACAAGGCAAACTGAAGATAAAAAGGCCTAGTGCGGCCGCATTCGACTTTGTGCAGTCTGCACTAGGTAGATTCAGAGAGTTGGCACTTACAAGCTTCAGGCAATGCGGCCGCTGTACAAATTGTGCGGTCCGCGCTGATGGCTCCGCGGCCGCACGACCATTTTATGCGGTCCGCGGAGTAGAGATTCAGAGAGTTGAAATTGCCAAATTCCAAGCCTTTGTGGTCCGCGGTCATCTTTGTGCGGACCGCGCTAGCTGCCTCCGCGGCCGCGGTCCATTCTGCACGGTCCGTGGAGCCCAACTTCAGGGAGCCAAGTTTTGAAATCCAAAAGCCTTGTGCGGCCGCGGTCCATTTTGTGCGGCCCGCGCTGACCCCGCAGGGGTATTTTTGTCCAGTTTTTCCAGCTTAGTATAAATAGAACATTTTACCATTTTTAGGTCATCAGTTATTTCCAGACTTTGGGCTGCGTTCGTGAGACTCATTTTGTAGCCATTTTTGGCATCTTAGCTTCAATTTAACGATAGATTCTTGTACTTTAATTTAGTATTTAATTAATATGTCTTGTTCTTCATCTATTTCTTCATTTTCTCCTTCAAGCATGAGTAGCTAAACCCATTAGCTAGGGTTGTGGCTCAACCCTAGTGTGGGTAATTGATGGGTGTTGCCATGTAGGGTTAGATTGACTATGGGTGTTTGCTATTTGGGTTGATTTTATGTTTTAATCTATAAATTGGGGGTTGGAAACACTGATTTGTGCTTTGTGGATTTGACTCTTCTTGAGAAAGAGAGTCTAAGTCGCCAAAATTGACCCAACAAGGAATTGGGATGGACTCATGAGAAATGATAGTCCCGATTAACGGGTTAAACCTCGAGAGAGTAATCACCCTACTTGAACCCTAGTTGCTTGATCTAATTTGCTTACCCATTTGGTCTCGAAAGAGTCAAGTGGGCAAAATCACTCTCTCTACCGAGAGGTGTGAGAGTGGGTAAATTGTGCAACGGTTATAGCATAAGCCCCAATTATGTCAATCGAACCTTAGTAACATCTACCCGTCAATTAGCCACCTAGGTGATGTCACGACCCTAGTGCCCTTCTTCCCATTAGATACAACTTTAGCAATTATCTCGTAGCATAATCTAGTTTCAATTAGTAGTTTGATAATAGTAGTTTATAATTGAAAAACTCAAAAATGTTGGAAGTGATATTTAGAACAATTACACGACTCTAGTCTAGATAGATACCCAGCTCCAAATTCTAGCTCTCTGAGGAATTCGATCCCGACCCTCATATAGGGTAAAAGCTATTGCGACCCTCTCTTCCTACTTTATAGTAGTATGGAGTTGGCAGCGATCAGCTATCTCGCTAGAGAGGTCGAACCCTCGGGCGTGGATTTCTTCGAGAGTCTCCCTCCGGGCTTGCCACTTAGTCAATTCATTGATCCGTCTTCCCCGGACGGAGGCCTCCCTCAGCTCCGCTTGAATAACTGCGGCATTTCTTAAGTACACGGCAATGGTCTTATTAGCCGTGACCTTCGTCTTCTCCACCTCAGCCTTAGATTGTTCAGCTTCAGCCTGAGCTCCAGCAAGTTCTGCCTCTAAATCCTCGATTTTCTTGGACTGTGCAAGACCCTTCGCTTTAATACCACAAATTTGAGTTTCGACCGAGGTTAGTTGGATTGTAACAGCTTCCTTATCGGCATCGAGCTGATCCATGTTCTTCTTCCACCTATGACAATCATCTTTAACTTGATCAACCTCGCACCGGAGCTACCCAATCATCTCCAACTTTTGCTGCAGCTGAGATATCAAAGTGTTAGCCTCCGAAGTAGAGCCAAGAAGACCGTACCCTGTTAATATTATAGTTACCTGCTCGTCTAGTTCGGCCTCGTTTTTCTGGGCTTTGGCCAATTCAGCCCGGAGGTCCCCAAGCTCTTCTTCCTTTTGGTTACAAAGGAGCCTCGGGACCTTCTCTTCGCCCGAAACTTTCCTAAGCTTGGCCTCACATTGGCTCAGCTCGGCCCTAAACTTGGCGATGGCCTTTATATGAAGTGAAGATATGTCAGTCAAAGGAAAGGAAAGAAAGAAAAATTACAGCAATGCAACTTGATAAGCCCTCAAATAGTTGAGGCCGATACAATCGAATCAGGTGGTTGAGAGTGAACTCCAACCCCTCAGCCTTCTCGAAAAAGTAGCGCAACATGATCACAATGCGCCAAAAGGAGGGGTAAATCTGGCCGAGGGTGACTTCGTATGTTTTGCAGAAGTCGATCACTACCGGGTCAAGGGGACCTAGTGTGAAGGGGTAAGTATAAACACTTAAAAACCCCTCCACGTGGGTGGTGATGCTTTACTCGGGGCTCGGAATCTGAACCAAGACCTCGTCGCCCCAGCCGCAGTCCCTCTTCATCACTTTGAGGTTCTTCTCCGATATCAGACTAATATATCTAGATATGCTCGCATTGGCCCGGGACATTGGGGGATTTTCTATACTGAAATCCTTCTTAATTACGCAAGGGCCGGGGTGATTTCTTCAAGAGTCGACGGCAGCACTGGTTTGGTCGGCTGAGAGGTAGAAGAAGTCGACGCTTTATCCTTTTTGGGCACTTGAAAGTTTTAGCCATGATTTCAAGCTAAAAGATACAGATTGTGTCGGAATGTGGTGTTCTTACAAAAGCCTGGCATTTTCCGGCACTCAAAAGAGGCGGTGGAAATAGGTGATTAGAGAAAGAGATGAAGAAAGGAAAGATATAATGAAAGAGTAAAGTTCTTTACTCAAAGGAATAGCCTCATATTTATAAGAGCCACGACGGTTCGGTGATGCTAGTGGCCGACCAATACTGGCTTGCGTTCAATGTTTTGGGGAAGTGAACCAACGGGACGTTTCAGTCACTTCGAGCGCCTATGTCACGAAAATGACGTCATCCTAAAGACTTCGGGAAAACCGAGGTTCAAACCGTTTCACATCATCTTATTCTAAGAAATGCGGGGACTATCTGTATATGGTCGAAATCGTATGCCTCTGAATTATAAGCTCGAGGTTCCGTCCTAGGCCCGAGTTCGGGCGAGGTCGAGTTCGAAATCGGTGGATCAGACCCGAGCTCGAAGACAGAGTGCAATGCCCGGATAGGAGTTCGAGGAATATCGGGGCCAAGTGTGCTCGACCCCGAAATAGTACCGTTATGGGTTTGTAATAGAATGGGCTAGTTTTCTGCCACGTCCCCAAGATCATGGTGCAAATTTTGGAATATGATTGTACGATTCCGTACTAGGCAGTTAGACAGCTGTATTAGGGATATTCCCTACTGTAAATAGAAATATTCCATATTTAGGATTCCCCTATTATATAAAGGGGGACCTCAATCATTTGTAAGGGACATAATCACTGAGAAAAGAATATACTCTCTACTTTTTGCTTACTGTTCATCAGCATTGTCCTTTAGCTCTACTACTCTTGCTTTACTTGTCTTACTTTATTGCTCTTAACCCGTCTCGAGGCCACTATCTCGAGGTCACTCTCTCAAGTAATATTGGTTTGATTCACTTGTCTCTATCACTTCTACTTCATAATTCTTGATTATTAATTGGTATTGAACTAAATCACATATCTTTAAAACCACAAATTTAATTTAATTGCTACTCGTATTTTCGAGGTAAACAACATGCTTCTTGATCATCAAATACATCAAAGAGATGCATATCATTTTACATTCGAGAAATATGCCGCTAAGGCCCTCGAATTATGGAAATCGGAGGGAAAAATCAAGGGATAAACAGAGTTGTAACCCACAATGTTTATCAATAAAATTCCGTTTTTCGTTATAGTTGTTCGTAACTAAAGTTTTATTTTTCTGCACAAATTAATTGCAAACACGTACTAATTAAGCTTGACCAAAATCTGCCAAATAGCGTGTAACCTTGCTAGGGTTAAACAATAATTAATTAGTAATAATAAGGTCACGCAGGTGTTGTAAACATTCAATAAGGACAAGGACATAATCCTTACGTAGGTCAATCAAACACCACAAAAATGTATTTGGTTGTTTCAGATATCCGTAAGGTAATACATAAGCAATGATATCCAGAGCTAGACTTCATTACCTTGGAGAATCTCTTGATATAGATGATTCATCATGATTTGATTAAAATTACCGAACGGTTAACCTACGGGTTGGGTGTCGTGAGTGATTCTCTCTAGTCATTATGTATGATTTAGTGATATTTGCAAGGAATTGATTAAAGGTGTGATGGGAGTGGGGCAAAAATAGACGACAAACCATATGCATTCCCAAACGCTAAACCGAATCAAACTACGGAAAGCACTTTATCGCATCCATATCCAGCTGCCAATGCGTTGCGTAAAACCTCAATTACTTGAGTAGCAAGAGAAGCGCCTTTAGAACATGTACAAACTCTTCCTTCGGATTTTTTTTTGATTCACTCCAAAATCTAACAACATCTTTTAGCAAATACTAATTGCCAGGGGTACCATTCAAAATTTAATAACTAGTTCGGCTAACATTGTTTGACCAAACGATGTCGAAACCTTTTTGATTAAATCAATTAATGAAGATGAAGAAGTAAATCTTAGTCAAATGTAATAAACTCTAGATCTAAAAATGAATCAGAAAGTGATTAACAAGACAAAATAAGGGGGATCAATCTTATTGATGTCAAACTGTTTTCTTTCCTTCGAGATACAGTGAGGAAGATCAATTTACATGATATAGTGAGGATAATTAATTTGCATCCTTTCTTCCAAGAAAGCTCCAGAAGAGAGGAAAGAGAGAAAACTCCCCCTTTTACTTGGAGGATTCCTTCTATATATATAGTCTTGGAGTCCTTGCTATATTCTTTGATCGATGTGCCTCCATACTACGACCGTTTACGTTGCTACTCGAGTATTGTTTTTTGACTTATAATGTGCACTGTAGGCACTTGGATTGGAGCAAGTCGTGATGTCTCTCACTATTCCGCCACTTAGGCGGGATCCCAGTTGGATCGACCATAGTGGTCAGATTTTGACCAATACAGTTAGTCCCTCCGTCCGTCAGGGTCGTCTCTTGTCGGGCCCGGCGGGCGGATTACAATTTCAAACACTTAGGAAAAATCTGACTGTTCGCGCCTTGGGCGTAGTTTTTAGATCGAGATAACGGCGCGGCGCTTCAATGATACCTTTGGACCGTCGTGACCATTTCGGAATTGAAACGTTGTTTAATTCAAAACGTCATTCGTGGATGCTGTCATAATGACACCATTTTCCTGGGGATTGAACCGTTTCGTGCCCTATCGGCTTTGATTGGCGACTCTTGGGTTTCCCGCTTGGAGCATTTATGTCCCTATAAATTGGAAAAAAACACCATTCGATTGGCACACTTTTGCCTCTGTTAAAAGAATTTTGTGGATCTACCTCTTCTCCGATACTCTAGAGTTTCGGTTCTCTTCTGTTGGCCAGAAATTGACATCTCAGTCTCTTATTTTCTCCTTAGTTCCTTCATGTTTTTCAAGTCGAGATAAATGGCTGGTAGTTCTTCCCTTGCTGGCAATCCTGCCGCAACTCCGGTGCCGGAAAATGATGTTCTTGCTCCCAGAGGAGAAGAAGTGACAGAGGATGAGGGGGTTCTTACGGTGGCTAAAATATTGCCTCGTCCTGGAAAGCCGTGGAACAATTTCCACATTCCTGCTGGAGAAGAGCCGGAACCTGCTTCTTTAGTTATGACTGAGGCGGGGATTGCGGAGCTGAAGGCCAGATGGGGGATCCCTCACCACGTCGAAATGTTGCCGGCGGTGGGAGATGACATTATACATTTCTATCGCCCAAGATATTGTGCGTTCTATGCTTATCCCTTTATTGTCGGGTATACGCTTCCTCTCCCTCCCTTAGTGGTAGATTTTTGCCGCTTCTACGAGGTGTGCCCGGCTCAACTTTTGCCGCACTTGTTTAAAATGTTCCTTCTACTGCTCAAGTTCACGGAGCTTGCCGGTCGGGAGCTCACTTTGAGACATATGCTCAATCTCTTTGCTCCTCAACTCATTCGTGTTACGATGATTCATATGCGCCACCGAGGGACGAAGAGTCTGGTGGTGAAGATGGACGACAGACCAACCGTCGTTTCTACGAGAACTATTTCTATGTGCGGACCGAGCACTTTGTGGCGGATCCTGCAGGGTTCCCCGAGAGTTGGAACTCCGCACGTAAGTTTCTATATCTTTAGTTGGAGTGATGGTCGATTGATTTTCTTTAAGCGGTGTTTAAAGTGTTTTAATTTTTGCAACCGCGAGACTACCCCGCACGCCTGTTGACGATATTCGCGAGATGCTGAATGCCATCCTTCCTCATACGGCGGGGGTTCGCGCATGGTCGTCCTTCTATGAGAAATATAGACGCAAGCCCCTTACTAGTAAGCAATGTCAGTATTGTTTTCCACTTTAACATTCAGCTTTGTTGCTCATACGACGTTCGTCTATGTCAGGGAGAGCGCGAAGGGCATGGGCTCCTCCACTTGCATTTCGTCAGCCGACAACGTCCGCTCGCCTCGTCTTAGGGTCTGCTACCCGACTTTTGGCGAGGACTGCTCCAGTTGAGTCTACGACCGTAGCCATGCGCACGGAGGCTGCTCTTCGATCTGGGACTCCAACCCCTGCCACCTACCCGATGGGGGATCTTCCCGTGCTGAGGACAGGGAGGGGATCAAAGAGGCAGCGAGTGGAGTCTGAAACGGCTCCTTCAGCCGTGTTTTGTTCAGAAGGCGGTCTTTCCTTGACGGAGTCTGAGATGGGGAACGATGCTAACCTGTCTGCAAAGGTAGAGCCTGTCACAGTGACCAACCCGTCGGTAGAGACTCCGGCCATCATAAATGACGATCAGACTAGTGCGACAGGGAGTTAGAGTCCCGAGGCCGCTGTTGTTACTTTGGGCGTGCCTTCATCATCCGCACCGGGTCGTGCTTCTTCTTCGACCGCAGAGAGGGAAAAAAGCATCGTGGTCGATGACTACGAATCTGAGTCTAATCTTGATCCTGATGACGTCAGGATATTTGAAGAGGGTCTTACCCGTACGGTGGTACATGCGGTAGGCCCGTCCCGTATACTTGAAATCTCGTCGGATACTAACCTCCAGGGGGATACGGAAGACCTGGTTCCACAGTTTGACCTTTTGTGTTTTGCCGCCGAGAGTGAAGCTCTCTAGGTCGTTCGTGACATCGATTTGATGCATGAGGTGGTCGCTATGGGCTTGAGGGTAAGTTTCTCTTTCCTTTTATGTTCTTTTCATCCTTGTTGACCTTGGCCTTAATCAATTTTTTCGTTTTTCAGACGTACATGGTGGAGATTGAAAGCACTCGTTAAGGGTGTCTAACGGGCCGGGTTGACCCGTAACCGGACTGGCCCAGACCGGTTAAAACCGGAACTGGACCGGCCCGGTACATAGGGGGCCGGGTGGGGCTGGGTAGGAGGGGTAGAGGGGGTTGGTCCGTTTATTTTTTTGTAACGGTTAACCGGATCGGTCAAACCCGGTCCACGTGAACAATGTCGTGTACCGGTTTAACCGGCCCAGACCGGACCGGTACAACGGCTAGTTCTTTTTTTTGTCACCCCTGGCAGGGATCCGTTGCCCAACGGGTTAATTGCATTAATAGCCTCTTTTTTCTTTAAAATTTAATCTTTTTTCAATTTACAATATTAATCTTCTCTAAAACTATAAATACCCCCCCCCCCCCTTCTTCATTTCTTCACTCAACTCTCATTTCTCAATTTCAATTTCTCTCATTCTCTCATTCTCCAATTTTCAAGTCTTCAATTGATCTTCTAATTTTATTTGGCTCTTTTTTCTTGAATTTAATTATTCGGATTTTGAAGTTTGAACAATTGAACTTCAAAATTGAAATACTTGCTTGATGTTTGTTCGTGGTAACATGGGAATTGCGCAATCACGTGCTCAATTTATTGTCGAATTCGGTGCACTCCCTCCAAATCTTTCTCCTATTTACTATTTTAATTGCATATTTAATTTTAGTTATACTTTAATTTTTACAATATGCTTAATACTGCTAAAAGAGCGTGTAGAAAATTTGCTGGTAGGGAAAATTAAAAAAGAGGTAGTCCTTCAGCATCTGGTAGTAATAGTAATACCTCATTTACACATGTTTCCGAAATATCGCCTAATGATAATATAGATTATGAACAATTACAAGAAGATTTTGGAATAGAAGATAATGAATCAGGAATGGAAGATGAGATACCAGCTACACCTACTAGTGCCGGAGCTGGTAGTGTTGGAGTTGCTACAAGGGGTGGTGGTCGTGGCACTAGTAGTAGACCACCTGTGGCTCCGACTACTAATCATAAAAAAAGAAGTAAGGTTTGGAATTTTTTTGAAATAATTCAAGATACTGACAGAGTTAGATGCAAACTTTGTAAAGATGATTTTAAACATTTGACTGGAGGAAATTTAGGGGGGACTGGAACGCTTAGTAGACATATGAGAATTGAACATCCCATAGAATGGGGCTCTGATGGTGGTGGAAATCAAACAACTCTTAACCCTACTACTGGAGGACTTATGAAATATGATAAAATGAAGGATCGTGAGGAGTTAGCAAAAATGATTGCTTTGGGTTGTCTACCTTTTTCTTTTGCTTCTTCATCATATCTTATTATGTATATTCAAAGGATTTATAATCCTTTATTTAAAGGTATCCCTAGAAGTACTTGTAGAGCTGATATTTTTAGATTGCATGGTCAATATCAAACATACATACGTTATTTATTTGAACACCTTCCCTGTAGAGTTTCTCTAACTTCTGATATTGGCCATGCTGTTAATGGAAATGATTATTTGACGATTACATGTCATTGGATAGATGATTTATTTTGTATGCAAAAACGTATTATCGCTTTTAAATATGATGAAGATCATAGTCATACTGCTGTGTTTATAAGTAGTACTATTAATGAAGTTGTTCAATTTTATAATCTTAACCAAAAAGTATTGTGTATGTCTTTTGATAATGCTTCTAATAATACTGCCGCAATTTCATTATTAAAAATGCATTTGCAACCGCCACTTGAAGTAATTTTTCATGTTAGGTGTGCATGTCATATTTATAATTTAATTGTTAAAAGTGGATTTGATTTATTTTCAACTGAGATTATTCATGTTAGAAGAGCAGTTGGTGTTATTCAAGGAAATAATAGACAATCTTGAATTAGGGAATTTAAGAATAAGTGTATCGAGTATAACCTTAACCAAGATTCAGCCAGACGAAATTGTTACTAGGTGGAATTATACTTACATATTTTTAAAATGTTGCTACAAATATAGATTTCCAATTACTGAAGTTGCTAATGCGCATTGTACTGATAGAAACCGTATGTTAACACCTGCTACTTGGGAGGTCATTAATGATGTTATTCAATTTTTACATAAATTTTATATAGCTACTGTTAAGTTTTCTGGAGCATACTACCCTACTGTTACAATGGTTTTAGTACATATAGCTGAAATTGCTTTTCTACTCTTTGAATTTAAAAAGAAAGAAAAATATAAGGCTGCTATTGAAGAAATGCAAGACAAATTCAAAAAATATTTCTTTCCAATTCCTCAGATTTACTTAATTGGCGCTGTTTTAAATCCTTCTATTAAGATGGCTGATTGTCACCAATTAATCACTGCTTTATATACTTACATGGAGATTGGAGCAACTGAAACCACAGATATTTTTACTTGTATGAACAATCTAAATGATAATTTACAAATATTATATAATTATTATACAAATATAGTTGATGCTGTTGCTCTTAATGTAGCCAATGTTTCCACTATGCAGTGTACCACTTCTTCAAGTTCTACTACTTTGCATGATGATGAAATAGTTGATAGTTTTAATATTTTTTCTACATTTGCTACAACTCAAACCAGTAGCAGAAACATTGATGAACTTCAATTCTACTTGCAGAAGCAAAAGGAGATTCGCACAAAGGAATTTTCAGCGTTGGGATGGTGGCGTGACAATGAAAAGCAATTTCCTGTTCTTTTCGCTATGGCTCGGGACGTGCTGAATGTGCCAATTTCAACTGTTGCATCAGAGAGTGCATTTAGTCAAGCAAGACAACAACTAGGAACACCCGTCACTCATTGGGAAGCAATGCTTTGGAAGTTTTAGTAAGTTTCAGAGATTGGATAAGATCGGAACGAAGAAATCAAGGACGTGAAGATGTTGATAGCCCAGAAGACGAGGAACTTGGAGATATATTAACACATGGTAACCCATCTGAATTTAACACTCCAGAAGAAGGACAATCAGTTCATATTGATTATGAAGAACTTACAAGTGCAATGCAAAACCTTTGAATTTAATACTTGGTTATAACTTGTAAGAGTTGAATTTTGAAATTTGAAAAATTAAAATACATGTTGCACTTGCAATTTATAAGTGCAATTTTTTCCATAATCATTGTTATCTTTATATATTTTACTTTATATTTTATATAAATTACAATTAAAGGCACAAAAACTTTTTAAAAAAAAATTAAAATACATGTAAACCGGCCCGGCCCGGCCCCTTAAACCCCTACTCGTACGGGTTACTTTTTACCCGGATAAACCCGAACCCATTAAACCCGTTAACAATTAACCGGAACCGGCCCGTACCCCCAACCCGTAAAAAAAAAGTCTACTCGGCCCGGCCCACCCGTTAGACACCGTTAGCGTTCGTAGGGATGACACTCAAGCAAAAATTTTCCTGACAATGTTGGAGAAGTATCGCCGCTACCGCAACAAGTGTCATGAGTTGTACGAGCGGCTGAGGACGATCACCGGTAACCAATCCCTCGGCGAGGAGCTGGAGAAGCGGGATCGGGAACTAGTGTAGGCAATTCGTAGGAGTAGCGAGCTCGAGGAGCAACTTCGTGTAAAGGACGAGGAAGTTGAAGTGGGCAAAGGGGTTGCCGCAGAGTGTGAGCATCTTCAGGCAAGGGTGCGGTCGATGCAATTGGATCAGAACGCCGTCAGGGTCGAGGCGATGAGTGCGGAATGGATGAGGAAGTTAACCGAGCTAGAAAGAAAGGTTTTCGGGTTGGAGAATATCGAGAGTGTTTGGGCGCCGGTTTTAGAGCACACTATTCGCGTCCTTTAATCCAAGCAGGAATCTGAGAGGGCGATGGCGACCCTAAGGGAGGCAAGGCTCGAAGAGCGTATTGGTGAAATTGACCGGGAAGCTTCGACTTTGGGGGACCGGGATGCTGCTCTTGAGGTCGAGAAGGCACAATTGTTGGCCCAAATTGAATTTTCCTCCGTCGCTGTTCCCCGTCACCTGCACGAGCTTTGGGTACATGCTGAAGCCCAGCGGGACATATACAAGAGTTTGTGGGAAGCGGGCAATGTTTCTGAGGCCGCATATGAAGGAGCGCGGGCGAAGGCGCGAGAGGATCGTGTTAATTATGGATACGATCCTGCGACGCAGGAGGCCGACGAGGATGTTAATGCTGAAGAGGGACTTCCTATAAATGGTGATGAGGAAGGTGGCGGTGATGACGCCGAGTGAAAGAGTTGTTCAACTTTGTTTGTGTTGTTCTCTTTTTTTTATTCGTTGTCTTTTATGTTGTTATATTTTCCTTTGGACTTGCCCGGTTTTAACCGTGTGTAATCTCTGGCTATTTGCGCAGTTGCTTTGAATAAAGAGGGATTTTTCACCGTTGTATGCCTTCTGTACTTCTCTCCCTATTTTGCTTTACATAACTTTGGCACAAAACTTCAGATTTCCGTGTGGTGAATTCCTAATTCTCAGGGTATTCATTCTCAAACGGACTGAGTAGCACTTTGATGACAGCCCTACCCGTAGGGATGTTACTCCCGAGCTGACGTCGAAGTATTATACCGTCACAGTTCGAGAAAGGACGACGGAGAGTGATATGAGGTCGACTGAAGGCTTATTACCCTAAGTAGATTCATTCTTGAATTGAAACAAGGATGTATAACGTTTTTGTTACTTTGAACGGAGCCAATCATGACTTGGTCATTCGGGTGGAACCAAACTATTGCTGATTCGGGCGAATTCGCTTTTTTCTTTGGCGATGGCCCTCGGCCTTAAGGGTGTCATTTCGAGCTTCCGTCGAAATGTTAACCCATCGTTTATTCGATCGAAGTCGAACTCTTCCTTTTGGCGATGGCCCTTTGGACTTAAGGATGTTATTTCGAGCTTTCATCGAAATGTTAACCCGTTGTTTATTCGATCGAGGTCGAATTCTTCCTTTTGGCGATGGCCCTTGGACTTAAGGGTGTCATTTCGAGCTTTCGTCAAAATGTTAATACATCATTTATTCGATCAAGGTCGAACTCTTCTTTTTGGCGATGGCCCTTGGCCTTAAGGGTGTCATTTCGAGCTTTCGTCAAAATGTTAACCCGTCGTTTATTCGATCGAGGTCGAACTCTTTTTTTTTTTTGTGATGGCCCTTGGCCTTAAGGGTGTTATTTCGAGCTTTCGTCGAAATGTTAACACGTCATTTATTCGATCGAGGTCGAACTCTTATTTTTGGCGATGGCCCTTGGCCTTAAGGGTGTTATTTCGAGCTTTCGTCGAAATGTTAACTCATCGTTTATTTGATCGAGGTCGAACTCTTCTTTTTTGCAACGGCCCTTGGCCTTAAGGGTGTTATTTCGAGCTTTCGTCGCAATGTTAACCCGTCGTGAGTCCCAGTTTTTTGGAGAGTTTTCGGTGTCCTCTGGGGAGTCCAGTTTTTTGCTCAACTTGTGTGTTTCCTGGGCGAGTCTCAGTTTGCTTAATTTGCGTGTATTGGAGAGTGTGATGCCGAAAAGTATTGAACTCTGCTATCTTGCTAATGTTTATTTTATGCGTGTATTGGGATCTCCCTATTTAACCCGTCGTAGTTCGGCTTGGAGAGCTCGTCGATGGACGGGGGCGATAGACTGTCCTTTGAACTTTGGTGATGCCCCCTCGTTGCCTCGTTCGAAAACTCCCCGAGAGAACCCAATCGGGACAACATCTGGGCGAGAGGAAGGAGTACGACTTTAGGGGACGTCATTTTCCAGAGGTTGACATGTCTGAGATGGGCGATATTCGAGTTGTTTTGTAATAGTTCTTCCACTCTAGTTGGAATGCTTCCCTGCTCGCTTGCCCATGCGGCGCTTGTGTTCCTGTTTAAGCGAGAAACAAAAGGTAAACCAAGATGAGATTTTCATTACCTCGATCCGATGAGTCGATGGACGAGGGTAGCCTTATAGCGTTGTTCACTCTGCCTAACGTTTAAGTGGTTGATGGAATGGTGGTTTGTGGATTCGGCAGCCGCGTTCGACCTTCTTTTCTTCCTCTCTTTTTCTTTAAACATGCCCTGGCTCTACGTAGGTTTGCCTTAGCTCGTTCGTGGATCGTCTAGTGCGTGGGTCATCCCATAAGATGTGCCCATTCTCTTGCGGGGTTTGCACAACTGGTGTCGTCTTTTCTTGCAAGCTTTGCGTGGACATTGGTTGTAACTTCTGCCTCTATGCAGCATCATGCTTTGGATTAGCACGTGAAGTTTACTTACCACTCTCTTCGGTGGATGATTACATTTCCGGGTTTCAATCTGAAGGAGACTAGGAATTTTGACTAAGAAATCCCCACATACGGCGCCAAATTGTTTGACCAAAAGATGTCGAAACCTTTTTGATCAAATCAATTAATAAAGATGAAGAGGTAAATCTTAGTCAAATGTAATAAACTCCAGATCTAAAAATGAATCAGAAAGTGATGAACAAGATAAAATAAGGGGGATCAATCTTATTGATGTCAAACTGTTTTCTTTCCTTTGTGATACAGTGAGGAAGATCAATTTACATGATATAGTGAGGATAATCAATTTGCATCCTTTCTTCCGAGAAAGCTTCAGAAGAGAGGAAAGAGATAAAAGACCCCTTTTACTTGGAGGATTCCTTCTATATATATATATATATAGTCTTGGAGTCCTTGCTATATTCATCGATGTGCCTCCATACTACGACCGTTTACGTCGTTACTCGAGTATTGTTTTCTGACTTATAATGTGCACTGTAGGCACTTGGATTGGAGCAAGTCGTGATGTCTCTCACTATTCCGCCACTTAGGCGGGATCCTAGTTGGATCGACCACAATGGTCAGATTTTGACCAATACAAACATATAAATGTGCTTATCGCTAGTGTCGAAATCAAAAATTTCAGTTAAGGCTGTTCAAGATTTAATATATAGTTATATTTGATGCATATATACAAATATAATTTTTTGCAGAAGATTGTTCAATTGAGTATCTTTCGCCAACTATAGCTCCGCCCATTATGATGGTTTAACTCTTTGTACACATTTGATTTTCAATGTCCAAGCATCCATTTGTTGTTCCTGAATAACATTTACACATCCGGAAAGCAGGCTACAAGTTCTTGTCAGTGTATCAACTTCGATCAGAAAATTAAGCCCAAAGAATAAGTCTAGCCCAACTTCATTTTGAGCGGAGTGGCCCTGATTTCCGATCTTAAATCCATAAAATGGACCTCAAATTGGTCCTATGCTACAGAACGTAGTGGCCCAGTGGAGGACTACTTTAGATTTTGTCTCTGATTATAAATGTTTTGCAGGCAAAATTTTGAACTAATTTTTTGAAATTTACGTCAGGACGAAGTTCTCCTCGTCCCGACATAACTTTGACCAAGTTATGCCTCGTCAACTTATTCTCGTAAAAACTTACTTAAACAATTACGAACATGGAAAAATGACATTGTATAGCTGCTCTTAAAATAATATCGAAAAATATATATTTTGTATATATATATATAATAAATATATAAGTTTTATACACTTTTATGACTATGAATTAAATAATTTTGATTGCGGGCTAAAAGTGATCTTTGCATCGCATCCTGAAATGATCATATTTGAGCAAATCTCCCTAGAAGGCCCTTAATTTAGAGGTCCATATTAATATTGGGCCTCATCAACAATAAAGTCAGGCGCGTGAAACGACGATTCCTAGCAGTGCAATTAGCATACAGAATCCAATATTATTTCTTTTCATAAGCAAAAGTACTTTTTAATTTCAAAAAATGAACTTTACACGCACCAATTTTTTTCCGTCATTCCTCGATAAATGAACTTTCTCCACAAAAAAAAAAAAAAAAAAAAAAGTAGTAGAATTTTAAAGCCACTAAACCTAATTAAAGTAAAAACAAAAAGTAAATAAAAAAAGTTGTCTGGCTCACTCGCTATATTTTCCTCAAAGTACTGCACTTACCAATACAACTGAACAAACAGTACTGAGAGCTCAGCTTAAGCTTTTATGCTTAGCAAAATCAATGTGATTCTCTGCTGTAACATACAACATGTAGCTTTACTTTTTTTTTAGAGATCCATAAATAAATTTACCAGAGCAAAAAAGAAGCTTTCATCGTTTGTTCTGATCTCTGTCCACTTTAGGAATTTTAAGAGCCATGAGAAATTCCCTTTTATTTTTCACTTTAATAGCTCTTTTTATTGCTTATTTTCAATTTCAGGTACATGCTGCTGCCCCTGCTGGTAAGACCCAGTTCTGATTGTAATTAATTTATTTAGTTTCTTTTTTCTTTTCTTCCGATGCTGGAATTGGGCTAATTTGTTTATGTTATGGGTACGGTTCTATTGTTTTGTTAATTTTTGCAATTTAGGGCCGTTGATAAAGCACTTGAATTCTCTACTCAAATGGTCTAGGTCTACCTCTAAAACTCCCCAATCAGGTAAACCCCATTATTGAGTACTAGCATTTATGTTGGAAAATTAGTTTTATTTCTGGGTTCATGTTATTGTGTAATAGTAGGAGGAGATGTTTAATTTTTCTTTGTCTTTTGTGTTGTTACAGATGGGAATGTTCTTCAATTTGAAGATGGCTACTTAGTTGAAACTGTTGTTGAAGGAAATGAACTTGGTGTTGTTCCATATAAGATCCGTGTCTCACCTGATGGTGAACTCTTTGCTGTTGATGCTCTTAATAGCAAAATTGTTCGAATTACTCCCCCGTTATCTCAGTGTAAGCTTCTCGCCCTTTGGTTAAATTACTACAGTTCCTTTTGATGTATATGCTTTTTGCTTATTAAAATCAATGGTTGTGCAGATAGTAGAGCAAGATTAGTTGCTGGTTCGTTTCAAGGTCACACTGGCCACGTGGACGGGAAGCCAAGTGATGCTCGTTTTAAAGATCCAAAAGGAGTTACCATGGATGACAAAGGAAATATTTATGTTGCTGATACTGCTAATTTGGCTATTAGGAAGATTGGAGAAGCAGGTGCGTATTTATTCATGACATCTTGCCTTCATTTTGATCTTCTTTGACAGATATATATATATATATATATATATATATATATATATATATATATATATAACATTCTACATTAATTTTCGTTGGGTTACTTTTATGTATCAAGAAATAACTAGGATGAAGTTAGTGCATAGGCGATTTGCTGTGCTTTACTTATGTAGACAAAGCAAAAAGGAAAATGATTGAAATATCTTGTGTATCAGTAAAGGTCTCTTGAGCTTCCTTCTCATTTTCAGGTGTGACAACAATTGCTGGAGGAAAGTCTAATGTTCCAGGATACAGGGATGGGCCAAGTGAGGATGCACAATTCTCAAGCGATTTTGATGTTATATATGTTCGGCCAACTTGTTCATTACTTGTTGTTGATCGAGGAAATGCTGCTCTTAGGCAAATTTCTCTCAGCCAGGAGGATTGTGACTACCAGTACAGCTCAGTGTCAACCATAGGTTTGAATCCTTTTAGAATAGTTGACTTCTTTGATCTTCAGATACTATGAATAGTATACTAAGTTGCTCGGACTCTTCACTTTTGGTGCCGCACCCGTGTCGACGTGGGTGTGGGTGCGGCATCCTTTTTGGATTTAGTCAATCGATTTTGGGTACTTTGACCAAAATCGACGGAGAAGTTCAGGGCAGATACAATAATTTTTTAATCAAAACAAAAGGTAGGGTGAAATTGAAGAAAATGGAATACCTTGTATATAGAAATATTTATGTCAAGCCTTTTCCTTTTATCTCCTTCTCGGATTCTTCTCTTGATCAATATTTTCTCCTTCTCGGAATACCTGGTAAGTTTATCACATAATGTCTCATAATTTAGAGACATTTTTATAACTCTACTTTTAGGTATTTGAATTATTTTTTGCCGAATCGCCACACCCGTATCCCTACCTGGATCCATACCCCCGAATCTTAAAATGTAGATCATGAAGGATCCGACCTCTAGATCCGCACCCGTATCGGACACCCTGCACCCTATATATATATAT
>NW_017671185.1:30895-56192 GCF_001879085.1 Nicotiana attenuata
ATACATACATATATATATATATATATATATATATATATATATATATATATATATATATATATATATATATATATATATATAGTGTGTTCAATATCCTTGATATCTATCTGATATGTCCACTTGGTATGGGAAAATGAAATGTGGATGCATTTTTTTCTTCTTGAAGAAAGTGTCATGGTTTGGCCACTTTCATTTGGTTTAAGTTACTGATTGGCTTGAATAGTACTTCAATCCGAGAATTTTATACTAAAATCATTGGAGTTGGAGAATTTTATGGTGCCAACAAGCACGTGGTGGGATAAGTTATAAGCCTCTAGCAACATTCTGTCACGTTTTCATTTGAGGGGGACATTGAGCACTTTCTGGTGATAACTAACTCTTCATCTTAAATATGAATGTGCCCGACATTAAACTGGGTTCTTATAGATGAATTGAGAGTGCATCATCGGCTGCTGGCCTTCATCCGTTAACTAATATTAGTTTAGAACTTATTTGTCTCCAATTTTGCTCTTGCTGTCTTTCATGGATGTCCCTGTGAGCATACCAGCATTAGAAATATACCAATTAGTATGTTAGTCCATATAAGAAACTTATTTTACTCACAAGCTCTTTACCTTTTAAACACGTGATAGGTCAAGGTAGTATTGGAATGTTAAACAAAACCTACCCAAATGTATCCTTCCAAAAATTTTAAAGAACTCTGGTTGAAGACTGATTTTTGGGCTCAATCAGAAAAGATTGAAGAGCGAGAGGGGGAGAGGAAAAAGAAAAGGGCTTGTCACCTCGGTTACCCCTGCTCTATAAGAATGTCTCGCTAGATCCAAGCAAAAAAAAAATATTAATAGTTTCTACTACCCGCTCTCAGGTTAAGAGGATGTGAAAATGGCATTAAGAGAAAAGAAAAATACCAACTAGATTCACACTACTCATATCAGTACCGACCAATTAATGGGTGGATGGATTTACAGAATATTAACTATATTTAGTTTTCCTGTTTGTGTATTTTAGATTTTTACCACTGGTTGCTCAGCCTGGTAATACATTGAAGTGCATTAAGATGGTTTCATTTAGTTCTATCTAACTTCATCTTATACTTGTGGCAGATATTGTCATGGTTATTGGTGCTATTTTAATTGGGTATGCTGCGTGTATGCTCCAGCAGGGATTTGGCTCCAAGATGGTAGGTGATTCTGATCCATGGTCTTCTTTCTTGCATTACAGTTGTGTGATTATTTTTCAAGCATCGTTTTCTTAGTCAGTTGTTGATTTCTGTGTTGCTCGGATCCTCCAAGAATGCTGCCATGTGTGTCGGAGCCTCCAAAAATAATGCATGTTTTGAGGATCTGACACGGGTGGTGGTATTTTGGAGTATCCGAGCAACATAGGTTGATTTTCATTTTCTGGGCTGACCAATGAAACATTGGAATGCCTTTCAAGATCAAGTTAAGTGGAGGTTTAAATGAAATAGAGGCTGTATTTTCTAGGAATATCTTTGATTGCCTAGAAATATTACGTCAATTCAGTCTATAACTACGTCTTGGCATAAAGATTAAAAGTTACTCCTGCCCACATTTCTTCCAAGACTCTGATTGGACATACACTCAGTTGTTTATCCTTCAGCAATTGCCTACAAGATTGTCATGGCCTCAAAAACATATTGTAAATATTTTTCGTACTTTGTATGAAACGATAGGCTTGTATAACTAAGCTGTTTCCTAATTGTGGATATTGCAGCAAGTTCAGGCGGAAGTGGATCAACAGGAACCTTCTTTAATCAAAGAGAAGCCCACTCCTGTTGTTGAAATTGTTAAAGAAGAACAGGAAGCAGGATGGCCATCATTTGGGCAGCTTGTGTGGGATTTGTCCAAGCTTGCAGTAGAGGCTGTGGGTTTCCTTTTTGGCCATATCGTTCCACTGCGCGTTAGACACAAGTGCTTTAATAAACCTGGACTAACTCCACTGAAAGATTCACTCATCATGCCTGAAGATGAAGTTGAGCCCCCATTAGTCCAAAAGCAGAGGGCACCAGCGCCTGCTTCCGAGAGCAGACAGATCCCAGCTGCCGGCGATAAATTTCCCGAGGGAAAGCCCACCAAGCTTAGGTCTAGTAGTTTTAAAGACCCTACCTTGTCAACCAAGCACAGGTCTTCCAGACGACATGAGTATGCAGAATACTACGGGACCTCAGGTGAAGTTCCTCCATACGGGCACATGAGGTCTAAAAGCCAGAAAGAAAGAACCAAACATCGGCGACAAGACAAAGTTTTAGAGGCAGGAGTCGAGGCAAAACCTGCTGAAATGAAACCAGTAAACTATGAGGATCCAAAGTATGCTCATTACAACATGAGGAGCAAGTATGGAGACTCATTCCCGCGTTATTCATGAATAGTCACTAAGGATTTAGTTTTATAAGCCAGGGACGTGCTTTTAAAGATGTACCTTTTTTGTCATGTAAGTTGTAACTCTAATATTAAAGGAAGCAAGTCATCTGTGTTGTAGTACAAAGCGGGCCTTCACTTTTCATGTGTAAAATGCTAAGGATGCATCGGTCGTAGTCACAGATTTTCTGTTACTCTTATGGAGAGAGAAGAGAAAGGAAAAATCTTAAATTAGTGGTGTACGTATTGCCGGTGAGTGAAAGTAATAGGAAAAGGATGAGACGTTCATGTGATTTCTGATGTTGAAAAATGGCAGCCGTGATTTATTTGATGATCAAATGCTCAACTAAATAACTTCACAGCTTGGTGCTAACTTGTGGAGAACCCTCATCCCCATCCCTTAATGAAGCCAGTAGGTGAGAGAACAACTCACAAGAAAGTGTATTAGATGAATATTGACTGCGTATACTGTATGAATTCATTTATTAGTACTTGGCTATCATTTTATGATTTTCGCAAGAAAGTTTTTATAGGACAACTAGTAATTTAACATGCAGACTGTTACGCGGCGCCTTCTTGAGGTTCCTTGGAAGGGCGACGTAAGGCTAAGCAACCAATGTCAGTGCGGTTGCTGTCCGCCAACTGAGGTCCCCTCCGTATGCTAGACGAGATTGTTAGTGCCGTACGGAAATACCAACGTCAAGAGCAATTGCGGAAGCTGAAATGAGAATTGAGAATGAAATCTTGATTGCATTAATTAATGAAAGCTATTACAAAAGACTACGCGGTGTCGAGGGGGAGAGACACTAGTACGGAGAAATGTTTGCTTGCTTGATCCCCCTAATAGTGCTTACAAAAAATAAACCAAAGTTACAAGACTTGACCTAACTAAGCTAGAGAAACATAATGGAAGTACATGAAATAAAACAACTCTGTATTTACAATGAAAAGGACTTAGTTTTCTACAAGGTAGAAACAGGTCCGTTGGCAACAACTTTGTCTTTCGCATCACGCATCAGGGTCTGCGCGAGCGGTGCTGTCGTCGCGCGTGGCACTATTTGCATCAGCCTGCGGCTGGGCGCTGGCCCTTGGCATCAGGGTCTGTGCGCGTGGCGCTGTTGGAATCTGCCTGCGGCTGGGCGCTGGCGAGGCATCAGGATCTGCGCGCGTGGCATTGTTTGTGCGCGGCACTGTTGGCATCATCATGAACTGTGCATGCGGCATTGTCTGTGCGTGCGGCACTGTTGGCATTTGCCAACCGCTGGGCGCTGGCGTGGGCTATCAGTAGGGCCACAGAGGCACATGCGCGCTTGTCACTTGGCGTTGCCGAGACCACGGGAACGACCATAGCGCTGGGCGTTGGGAGGCTTACCAGGACGCGATGGGGTGCGTCCAAGGGGTCATGGGGCATGGCTAGAAAGCATTTCAAGACATTCTCCCCCACCTGAGTTGGCGACGTCTTCGAAGCCTTACCTACAGGGTGATGATTGATCAGGCTCTTGTTGGCTGGGCGGTCTGTTCCCCTATGTCTTGTGAGTTGGCATTGTGAATGATGTTCTATGTCTTTCCGAAGAGATCTCAGGCGGCTAACATGGAAGACTGGATGGATCTTCCACCAGGCTGGGATGTTTACCTGGTATGTGGCCTTTCCAATGCGTCTTTCAATGGACAAGGGTCCGATGTGTTTTTGCAGTAGGCGAGGGTCATGGGTCCTCGCTGCAAACAAGTACCGCTTTGGGATGTGTTAGCATCACTTTGTCTCCTGCTTGGTGTTGGACAAAGCGAAGATTTTGATCGGCGAACCTTTTCGCCCGCTCTTGGGCTCTGACGAGATAGCTCCGTACTATCTCCAAATTGCACTCCCATTCCCTCGAGAAGTTGGCAGCTCGAGGAGATTTCGGCATGGTTGATGCATTCACCGTTTGCGGGAGAAGCGGTTCCTGTCCGGTAACAATTTCAAAAGCGCTTTTGTTTGTAGTAGGGCTCTTTTGAGAGTTGAAACACAGTTGAACAGCATCGAAAAGCTTCACCCAATGCTTTTGTGATCCAGTTGCAAGTGGCGGAGATATTCCTCCAGCATGTCATTGAACCGTTCCGTCTGGCCATCTGATGGTGGATAGAAGCTTGAGTTGTGACTCAATTTTGACCCGAAGCACTTAAAGGGATGGGTCCAAAAGTTGCTAGTGAAGCGTGAGTCGCGGTCACTAACGATGTCTTTGGGCAAGCCCCAATATTTGACAATGTGCGAGAAGGAGAGTCGAGCTGTATCTTCTGCTGATATGTTTTGTGGGGCTGCTATGAAGGTTGCATAATTGGAAAACAGATCTATTGCAACCAAGATAGATGCAAGATTTTCGATTTTGGGCAATCCTGTGATGAAGTTAAGGGAAACACTTTCCCAAGGTCTTTCCGGGGCATGTAGTGGCTCCAAGAGTCCCGTTTGTGATGAGCGGTTTGACTTGCCCTTGTGGCCTGCTTGACGAGTCTTCACACACTGAGGGGTGTCATCAGTCGTCTGAGGCCGATGATATGATTTCTGATTCTTGTTGCAAAAGGTAGCCGGAACCATATGTTCATGTCTTTTGACTCCCTTCTTCAACTGCATGGCTGCGATGTTTTCAGCGGCCATCTTTATGGGCATGCACGGTATGATGCGGGGCTTGGCCCCGTTTTCTCCCATCATCAAGAGCATGTTGGCATATGGTACGGGTATGATATTGGTTTGCCTCAGGAATTCCAATCCCACTATCAGTTCGAAGTCATCTATGATTGCGACGCGTAGGTTGAATCTTCCTTCGTAAGGTCTAAGATTCATAGGCACTTCTTTGGATATTCCACTCACTGGTTGGGGTGGTGAATTGATAGCCTTGACGACCCTTACTCTTTTGCACAACTAGGTTGAGGCGTCCACCTGAGTCGAGGCCAAGTAGTTGTGGGTAGCACCTGCGTCTATCACTGCCCGAATGGGCTTGCCGTTTACTTTCATTTCGACGAACATTAAGGTCCTATCTTGTGTAGAAGGAGGCCTCTCATCCGCCTTCTTTTTCCCTTTCTTGGAGATTGGGCATGAGTCCTTCTTAGGGATACCAACAGTGGTTCCCGCTAAGGTATCAGGGATGGAGCCAAGAATTGCATTGAAGGCACCTACTTGATCTGCATCGTTTAAGTCGTCATCCGACCCATCCTCAACAGTCCGATGAGCGTTGATCTGTATATGTGGGAATTCATTTTTCCAACGTGGCCCGCCGCAATGATGGCATTCTGAAGGGGGTTTCCTCCCCTGATTGTTGTTGACGGATGCAGCACTGTTGCTGCTTGAGGAAGGGGTCTTGGATTTGGTTGCACTTCGATCTCCCCTACTTCTGTTAGGGCTACCATTGCTAGGCTGTCTCCCGTTGTAAACCCCTCGGACAGGCGGCTGAGGCCTATCTTTCTGAGTTTCCATATGATAATCCCTTAGGCATTCATCAACTTGGATAGCCTTGGGGAGGGTATCTACCCTTTATCTTTGCAGCTCCATACGGGCATGAGGTTTCAAACCTTCTAGGAATGTGAAAAGTTTGTCTTTGTCACCCATATCCCGTATGTTTAGCATGAGCGCGGAGAATACCCGCACGTAATCCCGCACTGACCTGGTCTGGCGGAGCTCCCTTAGCTTTCTCCGTGCATTGTACTCCACGTTTTTGGGGAAGAACGGCAGGCGTATGGCTGCCATCAGTTCTGCCCATGTCTTGAGAGTATCTTCCTCGGCCCTGATGGCTTCGTATTTCACTCGCCACCAGAGTTTAGCATCACCCCGAAGATACATGGCAGCAGTTACTACCTTTTTGGCTTCTTCCAACTCGCCCACGGCATCAAAGTATTGTTCGATGTCGAAGATAAAGTTTTCCACTTCTTTAGCATCCCGAGCTCCGCTGTATGGCTTTGGCTCCGAAATTTTCAGATTTTGTGGCATGGGGGCGAGGTTCACTGTACCCCTGATTTGGTTGTCGCTTCCTCGAAGTAGGCTTTGTAGTGCAGCATTGACAATATTGAGTTGGCCTTTCAAGTTGTCTATGGTTTGCTGCATGGCAGTCACCCTGTCTGCATCTTGTTTTCGATGGGCTAAATCCTTGACGCGCTCCTGTTGGATTCCCTCGAATTTGCCATGAATATTGGCTGCCTCAATGGCTACCGTTTACCGGTCTTCCTCAGAGTCGCGACTGATGTTTGCTATGTCAACTTCAGCCTGCCGCATTCTGCGATCTAGGTCGTCTAACCTTTGCACTAGGTTAGTGCTTAGATCAGGCACCGTATCCACGATGGATTGTAATACGTCAACCGTCTCTTCAAGGGCCGAAATGCGGTCCCCATGATTCACCATGGTTAGAAATGATAGTAATGGCAACGTGTTCCCTCGTTAGATGTCGAGCCTAGACTCTAATACCAACTGTTACGCGGTGCCTTCCTAAGGTTCCTTGGAAGGGCGAACGTAAGGCTAAGCAACCAATGTCAGTGCAGTTGCTGTCCGCCAACTGAGGTCCCCTCCGTACGCTAGACAAGATTGTCAGTGCCGTACGGAAAAACCAATATCAAGAGCAATTGCAGAAGCTGAAATGAGAATTGAGAATGAAATCTTGATTGCATTAATGAATGAAAGCTGTTACAAAAGACTACGCGGTGTCGAGGGGGAGAGACACCAGTACGGAGAAATGTTTGTTTGCTTGATCCCCCTAATAGTGCTTACAAAAAATAAACCAAAGTTACAAGACTTGACCTAACTAAGCTGGAGAAACATAATGGAAGTACATGAAATAAAACTACTCTATATTTACAATGCAAAGGACTTAGTTTTCTACAAGGTAGAAACAGGTCCGTTGGCAGCAACTTTGTCTTTCGTATCAGGGTCTACGCGTGCGGTGCTGTCGGCGAGCGTGGTACTATTTGCATCGGCCTGCGGCTGGGCGCTGGCACTTGGTATCAGGGTCTGCGCGCGACATTGTTGGTGCGCGCGGCGCTGTTGGAATCTGCTTGCGGCTGGGCGCTGGCGAGGCATCAGGATCTACGCACGCGACATTGTTTGTGTGCGCGATGCTATTGGCATCATCATGAACTGTGCACGTGGCATTGTTTGTTCGCGCGACACTGTTGGCATCTGTCAGCCGCTGGGCGCTAGCGTGGGCTATCGGTGGGGCGACAGAGACACATGCGTGCTTGTCACTTGGCACTGCCAAGACCACATGGGGCGTTGGGCGTTGGGAGGCTTGCCAGGACGCCATGGGGTACGTCCATGGGATCATGGGGCATGGCTGGAAAGCAGCCCATGACAAAACATACGCACATACCAGTTAGAGAGTTACATTTTCCGTTTATCTTAACTTGTTGTAGCAGGTATAACCCAAGGCGTCGTATTTGTTATGATTTGACCATAAGTGGCCTGTTTCTTTTACGCTATCAATATATAAAAGCTAAACTCTAATATGTGCAGTCAAACGTAAAATTGGCATTGGAACAAAACTTTTCTATTGTTCTATTGCCGAATTAGACCTTGTTATTGATGTCGGTAATGCAAAAAGTTGAGAGCATGTTGAACCGAACTAAAAATTAAAACCAATGACAGTTTTAACGTGATAATCACTAGTAAATAACGAAAAGTTCCTCTACCTGTCCGCGTCCAGTATGATATTTTTTTCACTTCCACAATGATGGACGACGGGTCTATTTGTGAATCACTAAAACAAATTGTGCTACTTAAGAAATTAGCGAATAAGGGGAGTTGGTGTGTGTACATTTACTAGTATATCTATCCTGTACCTATTTTTATTTTTATTCTAAAAATAATGCACAAAATGGATGTAACACACAATTTCTATCCAGAAACAAAAAAAATGATTTCTATGCAATCGTACATGGAGTTCCTCCTGCTACATATCTAAAAAGTAAAGCTTCTGGCAACCATGTGGATAGCTCTATTTCTTAGATAAATTTTTAATGGTGAAACTAAATCTGGTATTTTACATTAAATCAAACAATTTAACCTTAACATTTAAAAACTAAAGTGAAAATGCATATCAGTTTACCATGATTAACTGATAAATGTGCGTATGAAAGACACATGTCATGCATTCATTAATTTGGTGTAAATATGTGTGCACCTAAGTTGTTATTCTTTTACATACAAGTGACTTTTTATGTTTAATTATTTCATTATCTTCAATGGTGAAAATTTGACTATTACGCAATGAGTCTAGTGGGCATAAATGGGCGTAGTCACGAGAAAGCAATTCAGAGGCAACTACCAACTGAACTTTCCTCTTTAATATTTATCCATAGTCGTAGTATGGTATTTCAAATTCAACCTCGTGACATTCCCCTAAATTACTCCTTCTTGCTAGTATTTTCTTACATCTCATTGCAGTTTTCAGAAAATTGTTTCGAGAAGTTGTAAACCACTATGGTTTATGTGTCTAACTCTATATGCTAAAAGAAATTAAACATGGGTTGTAGCGGATCGTCTCACGCCAAGCCAAAGAGTCAGTCTTTTCTAGATTTAATTAATTTCCTCTGTTTATTCTGCTTAAGTTTTGAATTGTTTAGTTATTGATGCATACAATTAGAGTTAAATTGAATGATTATTAAAAAGTAGAAATGCATATAATAGGACTTGTGAAAAAGATAATACGAAAGCCAAAACCATGGAAGCATCCACAGCCAATAACAAGAAGTCAGTTGATGCAGCTAAGGGAAGAGTTTTGGGACACTGCTCCTCACTATGGTGGCAAGAAAGGTATACTCTGTTCGAATGGCTGCTCCATCTCGACCCTGTGTTGTATTCAGTTGTTAGTATGATGGCTGCTGAATCGTGTCATCATCTGTCTAAACTTAGGGAGATAACACACTTTTATTTAGTTAATTAATTTGTATCCTTTAATATCTCATGTGCGAGATATGTTAAAAGTTAATTCACTAAACAAGCATATGGAAATTCTTCTTGTATGGCCATCTCATTTAAAAAATTAAGCCGCTAGAGAGAGCACTTTTATTTATTTATTTATTTATTACTTAATTATAGTCAATAATATAACTAAAAACTCTTTATTATTTCACTCTATAACAGAAATCTGGGATGCGCTTCGTGCTGCGGCAGAAGCTGATATAGAGCTAGCTCAAGCAATTGTGGATAGTGCTGGGGTCATTGTCCACAACACTGACATGACCATCTGCTATGATGAAACAGGTATACTTATTACATGTACAGCTTTAATCCTAACATGACCAAAGTCCAGTCAGCAGATTTTGAATGGAAGTTACTGTTGTTTGATGAGAAAATGATAAGAGACCCTTATGTTTTGGCATTTGCCCTAAAATAGTTCTTACATATATTTGGAGCATACATATTCAGAAACTATAAGGACGGGAGTCCCTCAAGTCTCAATCATTTCTCCCTATCAAACCTTAACAAAAAACATACTAGCAGCACTAAGTGTTGGGTGTGCATGAACAAAGTCCTACTAAAAGCAAAAATAAAAAAATAAAAAATTATAAGGAGTTGAGACGGCTCAATGGTAATGGAGGCCTTAAGCCAAGCCGTAATAAGAGGCCTTAAATTTGTTTAATAATTTTAGATATTTTTGTTGAAGTTCATTCTTTTTACCTTTTGGGATTCAATTTCTTCTTGACGATGTAACCAACCCCTTTAATCTTTGTTGAAAAATTAACCTTTAAGTTTAATTTTGAATTTTTCTTTTCACATGACCGTCAATATAACTCACTATATAGCATTGCCTCCCAAAGTAACAATCATGTGGGAATTGTATTTACAAAAATAATAAATTAATTAATTATAGCTTTTTACGATATAATTAGCTTGAAGCGTACCTACAGAGATCTTGAAAGAAAATATTTTACAAAGTTAGAGTTGTATATTTAAATTGGAGTAAGAAGAACTAGAAAGTAACTGCAGATTAAATTACCTTTCACTTTCATTTGAATTTTATCAACCAACTACGAAAAAAGACAACATAAAATATAAAACTATGTTATTCATTTCTATACACTATTTGAAACCTTATTACGAAAAATGTCCATGTTTCGGTATTTACCCGACCTAAACACATTTTAGTTACAAAATATATACAATCCATCTTAAAAGGCTTCCAATCCATTATTAGTGCCTTCAATCAAGGGATTTAACTACACCATTTTCTTTTTTTCTCTCATCTCTCCCATCTTCTCTCCAGATTGAACTTATATTTAGGAATTTAGAAAATCTAATCCCTCAAATCCCGAGTACAGTCACCTTCTCTTTCTCCCCATATCTCATCTTCTACTACTTCATGGCAAAATATAGAAATCACCACGCTTACTAATTCATGGCAAAATATACATACCCAAAATCAACCAGACTTTGACAGGAGAACTGCTTAATGATATAGAGAAGAGATATGAAAACAACAATAAACCTTTCATCTCACACCCAACATGCCAGATAAGGATTAAGATAAAGATCTTAAGGGGCATTGCTCCAGCATGTGCTACTCCTTTGGGCTAGAGGCGAAAAATGGCTAAAACAGTAACAAACATGCACGATATAAATGGGCATGGGTAAAACAGTAACAAACATTGCTCCAGCATGTGCTACTCCTTTCATACATTATTTCTACCCAGTTATATACAACTATAATATCATACAACTTAAATACAATTTTTATACAATATTGTTCAACTTTCATAATTTAAGTTAAAAAAAAAATAAACAACATAATATAATTTTATTACAACTTTACTACAATTCCGTAATTATAATGTCATGTCTTCTTCTTCTTCTTCTTCTTCTTCTTCTTTTTCTTCTTCTTCTTCTTCTTCTTCTTTTAATTTGAAATTCAGCCAAAATCAAGTGTAATCTTCACCAAAACACCCTCAAAATTGAGATATAAACTCCAAATAATATTTCCAATTATTTGCAACAACACCAAATTCAAACAAATAATAGTTTTTGAAAACCCAAATTCGAATTCAAAGCTTTTTAATGGCTGCAATGGTGGAGAGTCAAACACCTTCAAAATTTATTGATTGACAATTTTAATTTGAACACCAATTGTGCAACATTACTGGAATTTGAACACCAATTGTTGCAACACCTTCAACTCTACATTACTGAAATTTCAATAAGCATAGAATTGCTGCTCTCCTTCCCTTTTCTCTACATTACTGGAATTAGGGATTGAGAGATAGAGAGAGACGTAGACAGAGAGACGTAGACAGAGAGAGAGAGAGAGAGAGAGAGAGAGAGAGAGAGAGAGAGAGAGAGAGAGAGAGAGAGAGGGAGAGAGAATAAGGATGAGAAATAATTGATTCTTAATATAAAGGGATACTCATTTAATTCCTAAAATGTATATAATGGCAAATTTTATATAGAAGGTAATTAAATGAAACTTGAGTAGGGAGGGTAATAACGTTTCAAATAGTGTATAGGAATGTAAAAATTCCTATTAAAAATAGGTGACAAGGTAGCAAAAGGCGGTTAAAAAAATTTCTTTTGGGGCCTTTAATTTTGTGAGGCCCAAAGCGGCCACTTTAGTGGCCTAGGGGTTAAGCCGTCTCTGACTCTCAATGTTAAGAGTATCTTTGCCATTTTACCAACAAGAAGCACATCAGTTCAGCGTTAGAGCCATACAACAAAATAAAACTAGAGAATTGGGTTAAATGCATCGGAAGAAGCCCGTTTGCATGGTTCACATTAGGGGTGTACATAGGTCGGGTTGGATCGGTTTTTTTAATTACCAAACCAAACCAATTGTGTCCGGTTATTAAATCTAAAGACCAAACCAAACCAATAAAAGTCGGATTCTTTAATCTCGGTTTTCTCGGGTTTTTCGAGTTTTCAGGTTATTTCGGGTTTTTTTTCCCCATAAAGTTTTCATAGCACAAAACATAGAATTTGTGCTCCAAATATTTCTTTGATCCTAGTAAAAAATAGCTATATAAGGTGAAAGTAACATAAAATATGATATGAGAAATGGTATTGTACTAAGATATTCAACAATAAAGATAATAAAATCGCATAAAATAAATATTATTAATATGCCATAATGAAAATAAACATAATCCAAAATTACTAAGTAATAAGTACGACTAACAAGTAATATTTTTACATGACTAAACACTATAAAAAAAAATAAGTTGTGTATTTTATCTAAATCATGGAAAAACTACAAAAATAGATATCCAACACTATTGTCATTCCTAGTACAATTAATTGAATGTCTTTTGTTAGCATTAATATTGACTATAAAACTTATTGTAACATTATATTCAAGAATTATAAGTCCAAGTTTAAAATAATACGTTAAAAGATAAAATTATGAAAATGTTTAAGAATATTTATAAACTACACAACAACAAATATTTTTATGTATTAAATATATTTAAAACTTCTATACATCTAATGTCGGGTTGGTTTGGTTCGGTTTGACTTTTTTTAGTTAAAACCAAACCAAACCAATTGTGGTCGGGTTTTTTTTCCCAATACCAAACCATAGTCGGGTTTTTTTTCCCGGTTTGATTCGGATTATCGGTTTGGTGCGGTTTGTGGGTTCCCTTTGTACACTCCTAGTTCACATGCTTCTCACGGGCCAATTCTGTGAAATATAATTATTCTCATGTGTTTTAAACATAACAAAGACCAAAATTGTTTGATTTTGGTAAATAACAAAGCACTAAAATTGCTCATATCTATATTTTAAGGACTATTTTAGACTAATCCCAAAGATAACGAACTATTCTTCTGGTTAATTGATCGCTAATAGAAAATTTTGTTGCAGGTACCAAATATGAACTACCGAAGTACGTATTGAGCGAGCCAACGAACATGATAAGATACGATTGAGAAGATGAATAGTAGTTGAAGGTGGTGCACATATATGTTGTGTAATTTTCGTTTTTTCACAGTCTGAGTTTGCTTCTGTCATTTTCTTCTACCATCAACTATAACGTAATTCCACCTTAGTCGCTACCACATAACCCCTTTTTAAGTTTAAAGTGGCGAAACTGAAACCACCAATTCCTTTTTTCGTTCATACTCCAAATTAAATTTGCTAGGAATATTAGGAGTTGGGATTCACCTACTGGTAGTATTTGCTTCACATGAACAATTGGATGACGATTCCCATATTGAAATAAGTGTACAAGCCAACATTTTTCAAACTTTAGGTTATCTAGTGCTTTGGTAAATGTTATGCAAAGGAAGATATGGTATGACGGCTTAAATGCTATGCTTCTTACACGGTAAATTAATTTTGTTTATTTTTATTTTGACATGAAATTGACAGAGTGGCAAAATCCTAACATGACAAGTCATCTGTCATAACTCAATGCCAATAAACCCTCGAGTTGGTTGAGCAAGAGACTTTCCAAATGGAAGGTCTAGAGTTCGAAACCACTTGTATATCGAGCCCGGGCACGAGATTCAATGCCAATAAACCCTTCGGGGTGGCCAAATTGGTTGAGCAAGGGACTTTCCAAATGGGAGATCTAGAGTTAGAAACCACTTGCATACCTTCTCTATCGAGCTCGTCACACGAGACTCGCCTAGTGTGATTTATCCTCCTGCATAGTTTGCGGGCTATTACACAAAAGCCGGGTTTACCTTGCGCGTACCCGAAGGGTAGCAGTTGGGGGTTCCTTGTTAACCAAAACTCAATGCCAATAATTTCACCTTCTTGTCCTCTGTAATTTCAAGCAATTTGCACATAAGTTCAACACTTTAATGATAAAATTAATTTTGTGCCTATACTTTTTCCGGTTTTCATTTCCTTTTAAAGCTAACTGCCTAACCATTTCCCTTTATTGCGCTGATTTATCAGGAAAATTGTTGTCATTTTTCCGAAATTGTTAGACTAGAAAGTTTCATTTTCGTGGCTCATTCATGCTAGTTGGGACTGTTAAGAATAACAATATTGTTCCTGGATTGAATGAATGCAATTTCAAAACCGTCAAAAAAGGTTGGCCATAACAAACACTTTTTTTTTGTTTTTTTAATTATTATTATTATTATTATTATTTTTTGGCCATAACAAACTCAATCAAAATGAACAAACATTTCTAAATCTCAACTCCTTTAAACTCCTCTCAACTTCACTCCTCGTACTTTCCTCTGCTAAATCCCATAATGCCTGAAAACTTCAAGCAGAAGATATCAAAATCATTATTTTGTCCGGCCGAAAAAATCGCCGGCAGCGATGATATCTTAAAGGAAATTCTCTTACGATTACCAGCCAGTTCTTTTCTCCGTTTCAGTTGCGTCTCTCATCGCTGGCGTTCCTTCATCTCCGACCCTTATCTCCGGCAACTCCATTCTCGCCGGAGCGCCGCCATTACCGACAGTCTCTTCTTGTTCCGTAAATCCGACAAGAAGTACCACTTAGACCACCTCTTTAATTTCTCCGACACTAGTAAAAGAAAAGCTGTCCCTTCTAACATCCGCACTTTTACAGACAACTTCCGTTCAGTTGAACCGTTACACTGTTGTAATGGTTTGTTTTGCCTTAAGCTTCTTCAACTTGATAGTGATGACGTGTTATATTGTGTTTATAACCCTTGTATAAATCAATACACTAATATTCCACTTCCTGATATTAATGATGAAGAAGAAATTGTGTCAATGAATTTGGCTTTTGATCCGAAAAGGTCTAGCCATTACAAGATTATTTGCATTGTTGGAGAAAGATTAGGGTTTTTGAGGTTTTTGACTTTTTCTACTGAAGGTAATAACTGGAAGGAGTCGGGTCAAGGGGTTCGGGTCAGAGGAGAGTATTATTTTGTGAAAGGGGTATTTTTGAATGGTAATATATATTGGATCAGTAAACATTCAGCTTTTGTGTGCTTTGATGTTGATAATGATAGTCTGAAAATAATGCCTAGTACTTCTGTTCCTGCGGGGCGTAACGGAAGAAAAATCAAGTATTTTGGTGAATCTGCTGGAAATTTGCATCTTATTGAGGAAAATGCGCTTCGGCCTACATTGCTTAATGTGTTTGAATTGAAGAATGATTGTTCAAAGTGGTATGTGAAATATGTTGTGGATGTTGATGATCTGACTCATTTGTTTCCTCTAATGGTGATTAATGAGCCGGAGTCTCTTGATGTTATCGGTTACCAATTTGATGTGCTGTGTTTTGTTGATGGTGAGAAAGATGGGAAGACGATGCTCGTGTTGTCAGTACCAGAAAAAATGATCTCTTATGATATAAAGAGTATGGATATCAAGGAGCTTCTGAAAGTGCAGCTAGAACAACTTCATCTCAGCATTGAAGGTTTTATTGTGTACAACTATAAATGGTATCATGCTTACAACCATGTTCAAACACTTGCTCTTGTTTAGTTGCTCTAATTAGCTTTTAATCTTAGTTGGACTTTAGTAGGATCAATATTTGATGAAATAAACTTAGCTTGATATTTGTGGCAATTTGACTTTGTGTGAAATGTTTATGTCCACGTAAGATCAGTGGCGTAGCTAGAAGCCTGAATAGGGGTTTGGCCGAACCCAGTAGCTTTTGCTCAAATAGTATATTTGTGTTAAAAAATTTAATTTAGAACCTAGTTAGTAGCCCTTAAAATTGTTGTTCTAAACTTCAGAACCCATAAAGTTGAAATTTTGGCTCCGCCTATGCATAAGATGGTGTCAAGATTTTGAGTCAATGGATGCAGAGTATTCCTGTATCCATTATTTTTAAAGAGTACGCCTGTCACTGTGAACTAAACTACAACCTTTTATCAACAAAGTTGCCAGAGTTTTTCTATGATTTATGGTTCAATTGAGTCATAGGCATAGTTGTACTACTGAAGTAATCTTGAAATGCCACTGAAGCACTGTGGTTATGTGGAAGGTCTAAGGTTTTTTCTTTTCTTTTTATCCCAACATTATGGATTTATATTGATAGTATATGTGCATTTAAATTCTAAGGATAGCTGCTAGTACAAGGTAATTGCAATCTGCTGCAGTACTTCTATCCTTATTTCAAGATAGAATTCTTGTTTGTGGGCTGATGTAGGACATTTATAACTGAAACTTAAACAAAACACACACCATGATACAGTATCATTGATACTAGAGCGGAGCTATTAATAATCAAGTGCTAGTTGTTTTGAAATGAAACTGCAGATTGGTCGAAGCATCAATAGTGTCAGATGCAACTCGAGAATTCCCTTCGATTACCAAATCTTACACTCGGGATTATTCTAATATTGTTACTAGGTCATTTGCGTTCCTCTGCACCTAAAGAGAGCTCAACGCAGGACCGTTGAAAATGTAAACCTCATCGTAACCCTTCCTGCAGGACAAAAGACATTTACATATCAAACTGAATTCCTGGAAATTGAGGTGATTGCTAACTAGGAATATCAAAATGCAGAATAACTTACCCAGCTTTTCCACTATAAGCAGGACTGTAATTGTAGATAAGGTTGTCAAGTACTTTTTGAGCATCCGGTTTATTAGAAGACTTTCTTGCTTCACTGCATTTTAAGATATATAAAAGAAGAGAAAGCTTGCAACCATCTTTGAACAAAAAAGCTAACTGGTTAGCATATAACTACGTCCAGCTTCCCATCTCAGGTGGAAGAGATGACAAAATGGAACAATCAGAGACTAAAAGCTTGATAAACAAAGCAAGAAATTTATGCCGAAATTGATGAATTCAGTTTGCTTGTGAAAGCTATAGGAAAAAAAAGTTACTACATGTGATAGAAATTGTGGTCCAAGAAAATATATACTAGCATGAAACTTCTGCCTAGTCGTTTCACGAAAACATGAACTCTAGTTCCATGGTTGTCTAATGTGTTTCATTTTCTGAGTTTTCATTGTGATAATGACATGAATGTAAACCAGATTCTCCTTTCCTTGGGGTATAAGCGAAAGAGATGTACCCGACAAAATAGTTCGCTACAAGTTGAGTCACTTGAACTGCATCCTCAGAATGTGGAATTGCTGCTGATCCCCATTCAAAAGCACTTTTCTGCAGTAATAAGAACAGTTAAGCCAGATAAATTTTACTCCATATAATTCTATTTCGACTTTTACATTTAAGTTAAGTTCTGCCCTTCCTTTCAAGAAAATATAGGAGAAGTTCTTAAGAGATGATATTCCTCTACTTAGCTCCTACTCCTAGGAGATCAACTGACAACTTTTGGTGTCATTGCTGTTTTAGATAATCTCTCTAAAGGAAACCGCGATACAACAGAGAAACAATGATACTACAACAAGTTAATTCTTTCAATAGATCATTATAGGCTGAATATCTACGGGAACACTTAAAGTTGACACGATTTTTCATTTAGACACCTAAACTCAAGGGTGTTCCTATTGAGCACTTATACTATCCGAAACTTATTCCAATTAAGCACTTCTTGCTGAGTTGGCACATAAAGTGAGTTTCACCCAATATAGGCGCGTGAAGACTCCAAAAAAACAGATTTTTTATTTATTTTTTTCTTTTTTATTTCCTTCTTCTTCTCCCTCAAAAACAAAACAGATCTGAGGCAATTCCCATCTCTTCACTGCCGGAATCCGGCGAGAGAAACCGGCGGCCTCATCCTCTCCAAAAAACCAACGATCCCCCTCTCTTTTTTTTTTTTATACATATTTCTGACGAAAAGCAAAACCATTGGAATACCTACTTTACAAGGCATAATATGCTCTGGTCTGCAACCGGTACCCCCTGTTGTTCGTTCCGATTTGGAGAAGTAGTTTGGCTTTGCTCGTCTTAGTTCAAAGTTTGGCCCGCTATTAATGCTAATTTCAGCTGCACTACTTTTTGTGAATGATTTTCTTTTGATGTTTGTTCAAGATTTGGGGTTCTTCTTCAACCCTAAGAAACCAGCTGCACCCCATCTCATCTCAGGCCATTAATGGGTCTTTAAAAAGCTTGAAGGTTTAAAATGGGTTACTTGATTTGATGAAAGTTTGGGAAATTAATATTGGAGTTGTCTTCGGGTCGTTGTGGGGAATCTTTAGCTGAAGTTATAACAAATTTGGAGGAGCTTCTCTTAAAAATTTGGATTAAAATCGTGCTTGGAACAAGAACACACATGAAAATAGTGAAGAACACACATGAACATATAGTGAAGATGTTGAGTTAAGTAGTGTTTTTAGGTTTTTTCCTTCTTTTTTTACTCAAAATAATATTTGTCCTTTTTTTATTCGTCATTCGCCAAGTCAGCAGCGAGTGCATTGCACAAACTTTGTAAGTTTGGCTGATTGTCAAAGAAGTGCTTAATTGGAATAAGTCTCGGATAGTATAAGTGCTCAATAGGAACACCCTTGAGTTTAGGTGTCTAAATGAAAAATCGTGCCTACTTTAAGTGTCTCCGTATGTATTCAGCCATCATTATATCACAGCCCTCTTTAGGAGTCTGTTTAGGCTGCCTATCAAGTAAAGAGTATCTCACATCTACAACATGCTATGTTGGATTTAATAAGACGGCAATAATCATAATTATCCGTAATTCAGTAGAAAATCTGGTGCAAATGTTACCTCTGGGTGCCACTGTAAAGCAGTTATGGGATAGTTTTCTGCTTGAAGAGTAGAAACAAAGACCTGATTCATCAATTAAGAATTTAGATGATCACTCGTTGTGTTGAAAATTACAGTTCCAAAATCTTTACTTTCGATACCACTTGGAAGTATAGCAAAAGGGGAGAAAGGATGCAGCTTAATATTATATATAGACAATGTACCTTGTTGCGTGTGTCTGTGCTAGTAGTCAACATAATGAAAAAGCTAGATAGATCATCATTTGCTTGAAACTTTTCTGGTGATAAACCATACTGTTGTATGAGGGAAACATAAAAGGATCAGTCACATTGAAGCATTTTACAAATGTCAGCCAAGAAGAAGAAAATAAATAGACAAACTATTGCAGGGTATGATTGTGATATCACTATAAAATTATCAGCAAGTGCAAGCATATTTTCTAGGACTCACCTTGTTTCTTTGGAGCACAAGGCATTCCTTACTCAACTTCTTTAGTAATGTAGGTGGGAATCTGCATCAAACATATTGCCCAAAATAAACAACCCTCCTCTATATAATGCAAAATGCAATTTGCCACAGTTGTCAAAAGAATTTAAATCAAATATTTTATAACAGGAAAATGACACTGTATAGCCGCTCTCAAAATAATAGCAAAAAAAAGGGGGTATTATCACTTTTAGCCTGGGCCAGAAACTATTCACATTTGGTAGCCGAAAAGTGTATAAAATTTGTATATTTTTTGTATATAACATACAGAATGTATACATATATACACAAATAATATACATTTTTTCCGGCTATTATTATGAGAGCGGCTATACAGTGTCATTTTTTCAAAGATATAGTTTTTGTATAAATATTCACTTCTGTATGTTATATAAAAAAATACAATTTTATGCGCTTTTGCGGCTATCATATATAACTCCTTTTATTAATCACTGTTCCAGAAGCCTCCTAATCACTTATTTAACATCCTATAATACAAACAACTTCAGTATTGATCCATATCTGTTTTGGATCCTTGGTCATTATTGATCAAGTAATAATTAGATGGGAGAATTACACACTAGTACAATTCATACACATATATTGCAATTAGTTAGCCCAGTTACAGCTTTACAAATTTATAGCCCAAAGATAAAAGGCTAAGGTCCTAAAAAAGTGTTTTTGCACCACCAACTACTGCTATTATGCCTTCTTTATAAATTCCTACGCTTCGCACAGATTCCAATTGAAACAACCAACTTCAATGGTGGCATTTAAATTCTGAAAACACATAAGGCTTTTATATTTGAATTTGCTTTTCTTAATGTAATATTGTAATAAGTGGAAGCAGTAGAAACATCTACAATTCTAGAGGAAACTTAGACTGTTTAGATGATAAAATGAGAATAGTGATATATTTTAGAACCATTAATGTAATTGAAGGATCTTTGTCAAATCTTATATTTGTTTCTTCCCCAAGTTTCAAATGGTAGAAATCAAAAAATAAAAAAAAATAAAAATTGCTGCAAGAAATATTTAGACTTTCTCTCTCGGCGCATGTTTGCGTGTATTGGCTAACGTGCACTGATCGAAAACAATAGGGAGAGGACGACCTAGAAAGCTGGTGACAAAGGTACAACTAGCAGAATTTATCGCTTCAGGAAGTAGGAATGGTAGTCAGGGGCGCAACACAGATGTAGATGCACAAATGAAACTCCATAGCTGTGACAATGGAACTCCAAAAAATTCCGAGGGTAATCGAGGTTGGAACAACATGCAGCTGAAATTAACTAGAGATCTGGAGAATCTGAGCCCAAATCTAAGTGAATCGACATCGCAGATAGCTGCTGAGAAGATAGATCAAGGAACTTTGAGCCAAAACACTGTTCCATTGACTACTGTAGCACCAAAGGAAGCTAAAAACAGTCATAAGAATAAGGAGCTGAACAACAAGGAGAATAGAGAAATTGTGACGAACGAGCAACAAGTGATGAAGCAGAACACAGGGAAAGAAGTTACACAAGTCAAGCCACAAGTAGCAATGGGAGAAAACCAGCAGAAGTGGTCAAACCTGTTCGCAGGGAACAAAATGGCTGCACGAGGTATGGATCTAGTATTCATACCACCTACTATACAGGATGGAGTTAAAAAGGTGCAATTACAACATGAGAAAATGGAATCAGAAAATATGAAATGGAAAAAAGCTATAATTGTCTATGTTATTGGAGAAACACCATCAATAGGAGCCATGGAGAGGTTTATAGCTGTTCAATGGAATTTTGCTGCTAAACCTATAGTGTATTATCACAATGAAGGTTACTTTGTGGTACTATTCAATAGTTTGGATGATAAGAATGCAGTTCTCTATTCAGGACCATACACAATAGGGGTGAAACCAATGATCTTAAAGTCTTGGACTGAAGATTTCAATTTATATAATGAAGTACTCAAAACTATTCCACTGTGGGTAAGCTTTCCTAATCTGCCATTGAATTGTTGGGGTAGGTTGTCACTGAGCAGAATTGCTAGTGGATTAGGGACACCTCTATATGCTGATGAGTGCACAAGTAATATTGCTAGAATCTCATATGCTAGAGTGCTCATAGAGATGGATATTAGCAAGGAGTTACCAAGGAGTGTTAAAATCCAAGATCCTACAGGCAAAGAATTTGACCAAGAGGTTGAGTATGACTGGGTACCTCAATACTGTAAGAAGTGCTTGATGGTGGGGCATGATTGTGAAGGAGAACAGGACAGAAATAGACAAATAAACAGGAATGGAAAAAATGACCAGCATCAGAATAAGCAACAAGGGAGGAATGTCAATGTTAATGGGAACATACAACCACCAAAGAGAGCAACAACTCAATGGGTGGCAATAGGTACTACAAAACAGACACAACAAGACATGGGCAAGCAGACAGAACAAGAAGAGGAACCACAGAACCCAAAGGGAGATCAACAAGTATGGACTAAAGCAAAGGGCAAGGTGGGAATGACAAGTCCTATACAGCAGGGTATACAAACTACAAATGGCTTCTCTCCTCTGAGTGAAGTGGCAAACGAAGGTAGGATAAGCTGGGCAGATGATGAGGCAGCTGGATGCAGTAGGGGAGCAGGTGAGCAGATAATCCCACATACTCAGATCATATGAAGATTGCAACTTGGAATGTGAGGGGTTTCAATAAAGTACATAAGCAAAAGGAGATGAAAGTTTTCTTAGAAAAACAAAAAATAAGTCTTATAGCAGTAGTTGAACACAGAGTCCAAAACAATAAAGAAAGAGAAATTATAAATAAATGTGCACCAGGCTGGAGATGGTGCACCAACAATACAGGGAATCAAAAAGGCAGAATTTGGATTCTATGGGATCCTAATAGAATTCAATTTACCATGATGCAGTCTCATAACCAATATATCCATGGCATAGTTAAGAATAGCACTTCAACTAAGCAGTTCACTTTTACAGCTGTATATGGACTGCATACTGTTGCTCAAAGACAAGACCTGTGGGAAGAACTGAGGAAAATTGATACACAGACAGTGGATAATTGGCTGATCATGGGAGATTTCAATGCTGTGATGGATAAAGAAGATAGAGTAAATGGCACAGAAATACAAGATAATGAAATCAGGGATTTTAGAAATCTAATGGAAGACTGCAACCTCAATGAGCTCAGAACTGTAGGAAGAACATACACATGGACAAATAGTCATGTGTTTAGCAAGATTGATAGAGCTATTGTAAATGCCAAGTGGATGCTGAATATGCCACCATTACAGGTTACAATTATGGACCCTCTTTTCTCTGATCATTCCCCATTATGCCTAGAAGTGGAGGCAGCAATGGAGGTGAAGGGGAGACCTTTTAAGTTTTTCAATTTCCTTACTTAACATGCAGAGTTTGAACACATAGTAAGGAACAACTGGAACAAGCAGACTACAAGCATGAAGGATATATGGTACAATCTGAAGAATAATCAAAGAAGGTTTGAAGCATTGAACAGAGAAGTCTCAATCAGNATTCTTTCTTTTTTTCTTGATTCTTTTCCGATCGAGATGTATAGATCCTGTTCATGGATTAACGAAAATGTGCAAAAGCTCTATTTGCCTCTGCCATTCTATGAGTCTCTTCCTTTTTGCGTATGGCATCGCCACTCCCAATTATATTTATATAACATTATACACAAATATACACACTTATACATATTTATACACAATTATACATAATTTATACAATATCGTATAAGTATGTATAAATATCAATTATACAAAATTTAAACTAGAAAACACCTTATGTCCATCACCACACCTCTATTTTAACACCAAAAATTTGCCTCACCAATTAATAATATCATTATTAATTAACACCCATCCAAATTGAAGCACGAAGTCATAGTGTTATTCGAATTAAAAAATTTCAAAACATTCGAGTCGATGTTTTGAGAACCCAGCAGTAGAATCGAAAATTTTTCGTCCAAAATTCTTCACACAATTGAGTTTAATGCACAGGGACATCCATGGCCCATATCATGGAGCTTTGAGCTTCAATGAAGATGGCTTTTTCAGATCTAAAACTACAATTCAAATTCAAAGGATACATCTTTTGTGGTGTGATAAAGAAAAAATGGAATAGGTAAGGAATATTTTCTGTGAAAAGATAGGAACAGAGAGTAATGAAAGACGATGAAAAGGGAAGGGGTTATGATGGAGAAGATGATGGAAAGAGTGATGAGGCAGCCAAAAAGACAAGGGAAAAGAGGTAAAGTCTTTTCATCATTTATTTTGTCTTGTTAGCAACTATAAGGGATAAAGGGTGAAATAATTTTTACATATCATATACAATGTGAGTTAATTTTGGTAGCATTTAAAAATATGGGCCAATTTTGGTAGCATCATGGTATCAATTGTATTTGAGCGTAATTTTTCCAAATTAGATTGGCGATATTACTAGTAATTTTTAATTAGGAATACCTCCCGAATACTGTATCTTCAATATTCACGGTTTCCACGAAACGAAGTTTAGATGCCTGATTTGGTACACTGAATTTCTCAAGAATATTGTTGTCCTGTTACAAAGAAAGAAAAAAGAAATGGAAACAGCAATTGTCAGAACTACTCAATAGTTAAAACAGCCCTAATAAAAAGATGTAATAAAATTTGTTACTTATTGAGTTTGAAAACCAACATGACAAATAATGTGATACAACATTTTTTTTCATTAAAAATAAAGACAGCCTGGTACAGTAGGCTCCTCAATTCCTGAATTACCTTGGAAACGATCATCATCAAAAGCTCAAATCCGAGGTTGATAGCGAGGAGAGGCAAATGTTCATCGGCATCATTCTTCTCCAAAACTTTCTGTAATTATCAGGAAGAAAAATATAGAAATATCAGAATATATTAGAGTTAAATTGGTAATTTTCTGTTAACTCGGTTTCAGCTTCCTTCAAAAATTTCTCTAATATGACAGATAAGAATTATTTACGAAATAGTGACAAATTTACTTCAGGATAGATGTTCGATAAGGTAAATACTTACCTTGAAAATTGCTTTGACAGTCTCAAAATATTTACCCTTCCTCGCCCACCCTCCAGGGAAGATCACGCCATTAACTAGATCAAGTTTCTGCAAATAAACATTGACGTTAGCAACTAACTGCAATTTATGGGAAAATGAACGATCTTTCAAAAACTAGGTTCCAATTTTTTCCTTTTTTCTTTTCAGGCCAATAAATATGTCTGGGAAATATTTGTTGGCCTGAAAAAGAAGAAATTGAACCTGTATATCTAGTGACCGAAAATAAATTCCTATATCTAGAATTTTAGATTATATGTACTGTATAAATTAAGAACTATTTACCACGTTTGGTATATTCATACTAAGAACTATTTACTACGTTTGGTATATTCATGCTTGACTTATGCATGACCCTTTCGTTAAAACTCATTGTTATTTGCTATTTTCCAGTCTTTATTGGGTCATCTGAATTTAAGAATTTTTTGTGTGCAGTTTTCTTTAGTGACATCTTTTGCTTTGACTAATGTAACCTTTTTATAAGACCTAGTGGAATTAGTCTGGTGTGCGCAAGCTGGATTAGACATCACAATTATTAAAAAAAAATGACATTTAGTACAATTTGTTTACCAATTTATTATCTATCTGCGATAATTACTCGTGCAGACTTCATTAAGAATTCCAAAAACAACTATAGACCAGCTGAGTTACTCCACCCTGTCATAGCTCCGTGGCCCTTTATGAAATGGGGAATGGATATCGTAGGTCCATTGCCACAAGCAAAAGGTCAGGTAAAGTTTCTACTTGTGCTTACAGATTATTTCACTAAATGGGTAGAAGCAGGGGCATTTAAACAGGTGCGGGAGAAAGAAGTTAAAGACTTCATTTGGAGAAATATAATATGCC
>NW_017671185.1:56204-65580 GCF_001879085.1 Nicotiana attenuata
GGGGGGGGGGAGTTGTGTGAGTTTTCTTTTTATTTTACAAATTAATAACCCAAAATCTTACCCTTTTTGGATCCACAAACATTTTGAAAAATGTTCTTATTTTTTGCTATTTCACAACAAAATAATTTAAGGGATATCAAAGTGGGTCTTAAGCAAATCTAATAAAAACTAGAGACTAGAAAAGTACATACATGATATACAAAACTAAATAATAAATATTGCAACCAAAACTTTTAGAAGAGGAATTAGGAGGAATTTATTTAGTTTGAGGTTCGTAAGCTTGAATACTTCCCCTTGTCACTTAAAATACACTACTTAATTAAATTTGACGTGATGCCTTTTGCCTTTCATACTACTACATTAATATTTTCTTCCACATGCTACTTATACATTAATAAGTCAAGGTAATAGTTTATACTCGATATGCGTTTAATAACATAGTATCATATAAAATATGAGTATAACCAATATTGTTTTATAAAATAAAAAAATTAAATACGATGCAATCATGCAAAAGCTTTAATTAAAATAGGAGTTAAAAAAAGATTTGTCCCTCTACTTTATAAAATTATTCACGTTTGTCCCTAGTTCTACTATCCGTCCAAATTTGTTCCCACCGTTAAGAGAGTAAACAAATTCGTCCCTAACCCTAACAGAATTCCAACGTGGCACTGAGTCTCTTCTCTTTGACTGCCAACTAGGCAATTTTCAACCCAAGCTAATAAGATCCGCTCCTATTATCTGATCCGACTAGCCTAAAAACAAGATTATTCTCCCCACCAATTCTTCTCTTTCTTAATTTGTTCGTCTCTGCAACAATATATTTTCGCCCTTATACTGGTCCATAAGAATCCATATTTTTGCATCACAACCAGCCGTTACCTATTCAAAAAGTTTAGTGCTTTGTTTCTCCATTCTTGTCTATTCGAATAAATTGATTCTAGATCCAAAAGGGTAGGTGAATTTTGTGGGAATTTATTGTTGGATGTTATATCCTTGACTAATAGCCGGATCTTTAGGAAGAAAAAAATGGTGTGTTTATTGAAAATTGGACTTTCTATTTCTGGTTCCTGCAAGGGCTTTTTCAATAACAGAGAAAGGTTCTTTTGTTCCCTCTTCAATTAGGCCTCTAAAAATTACAGCTTTGACACCCAAAAAATTTATGGGCAAATCTTTGGATGTATTGAATCAGATTGGTTTGAGCCATTGAAATGTTAAAGCTCCAAACCGCATCTCCATTAATGTATGTAAAACTTTTTTTTTCTGGAGACAAAACTTTATTTAACTTTCTCTTTTGTGTTTTTCTTAGGCCTTTTTTAATTTGGATTCTTAGTATTCTTGGGTTCAAAAACTGAATCTCTTTTTGTTATTGATTTTCGATAGAAACAAGGATTTAGGCTAGCTAGTATTTAATTACCAAAAAAAAAGGATTTAGGCTAGTCGGATCAGATAATAGGAGCGGATCTTATTAGCTTGGGTTGAAAATTTGCCTAGTTGGTAGTCAAAGAGAAGAGACTCAGTGCTACGTTGGAATTCTGTTAGGATTAGGGACGAATTTGTTTACTTTCTTAACGGTGGGGACAAATTTGGATGGATAGTAAAACTAGGGACAAACATGAATAATTTTATAAAGTAGAAGGACAAATTTGACCTTTTTCCCTTAAAAAAATGTAGCAGGGAAAATAGGTGACTAAACTTGATTGAGAAGTTGAGGAGAATCCTCAAACAAAAGTGGAATGACCCTAGCACCAGCCGATTCAACAAACTTGACATACGAAGCAGCAATGAACGAAACGCTGGTGGAATTAACTATGCGACCCGAGGCTCCGTCACCGGGATGGCTAATAATCCCGATCACTGGCCGGTAATTAAGTCTAGGGTCCGGCACAGGACAGCCGGCGGGGACAGACAACTCCGACGACGACTCAATGGCGGTAGCCACTACCGCCACGAAAAGAGAGATAGTGAGAACGGAAATGAGAAAGTAGTTCGACATTATATTTTTTGTGAAGATGACGATATTCTAGAGTATACACTATTGAGTTTATATAGGAAAAGATTAACTTCTATGTTCTAATTGTGTTGAGAATTATTATATTATCAGTTTACTTAAAATTTTGTACATAACTTATAAACATAGATCAATAGACTTATCTGTAATTAGCACTCTATTTTTTTTTAACTATCGGTACTTATATTATTGTTGCATGCAGAGACGGACCTAGCCTATTAGGTACAGGTTCGGCCGAACTCAGTCACTTTTGTTTAAACATTGTATTTGTATTAGAAAAATCATTAAATATATATAAATTTTTTGATTGCAAACCCAATAACTAGGATGAGCTATGGGTTCCGTGACAAGTTCAGAACTCATAATCTTGAAATTCTGACTTGGAGCACTTTCGAGAGAAAGTATATACGTGTAATTATTGAATATGGTAATAGGCCCATGAAAAGGAAGGTGCAGTTTCCATCGTTTTCCTTCCTCCCATGCAGGGATACGGTGTTTCCAGAATCACTACAGAATATATTTGCACGCTTCTTTCCTTCTTTTCTAAACTCTGAAGCATCGTTATCACCAGCGCTTCCTTCACTGATATGAGTACATGACGGTACTTTGAGTAGGTACAAATTTTAAGATGATAATTTAACTTATACGAAACATTAATGATAGTGAAAAATATTAAAGCAACGATGAATAAGTTATTTCTAGAGAATGACAAAAATAAGATACTTTTGTGATACTGTTAATCTTCCAGAAAAAAGCCCAATGTCAGAATTTTAAAACACGTTGGACAGAATTTTCCTTGATTGCCAGAATTTTATAGCACACAATAACTATGTTGATCGTCAGCAATTTGCCACAAATCCTAACTGATCACCAGAATCTCTGGCCAGGGGAGCTATTTTCTTATAATTCTGGCGAGCGGGGCTATTTTCTTAACAAAAATTTTAACATGGTCAAAATATAAAGAATAATTTTTAAAAAGTTCATCCAGCATAACTTTTAGATAAAGAAAACCACACATCAAAGCTTAAAAGTGAGTAATATATATATATATATATATATATATATATATATATATATATATATATATATATATATATATATATATATGATCACGCCCAACTATGCCTTATAAAAAGGATTAAGCGGTCGCTGCAAATATAATCCGGTTTACAAGTCCGGAGTCGAATCCCACAGAGAACTAAGGCTTAGCTACAGTTGTTCAATATCGCTAAGAAACACAAGTCCAAACATTTTCTAATTATAAAGATTATGATGTTTATTTTTATCTAATTAACTAACAAATACTAGAAAGCAGTAAAACTATCAATTAACAAGGATAAGGATTGGAGAGAAGATTATGGAGGTCTAGAGTTATGATTTCCCCTATTGTCGGAATCGTTTCCGCTACGTCTTCTATAAATTTGCCTAAGTCTTCTCTACCGATCATGAACACTCTGACTGTCGTAACTCTCTCCCGAGTAATTACCATAATTTACTAGACATATTCTCCCGAATTACGCTAGCTGGCATTAAGTACGACTCACTCGGATCGCACCAAGATTTTGTTATCCCTAATCCCACCTTTAAACCCTTCGTATTGATCCCTCATATGTTGGTATTACTGTGTTCAAAATCAGAAAAGTAAACAAACGTTAGTTCAATAAACAAAACGTAAAATAATTCCGAGCCCACTGAATGCACAATGTGTCCTTAAGGAATTTAATCCCCTCACTGTTGCCCAAGGTATACGGATTAATTCCTCCTAGGATAGAACGGAATAACTATTCTGTGATAGCGGCACTTCAAATCACAGAACTTCAGCGAACTCAATAAACGGAGCAAATCACACTTGACACTTATGTTTATTTAGAAAATAATGCAACAATGTATAAAAGAGTGGAGAAGATTTCAGATTTTCCATGTCTGATTTTCATATCTAAAAAATGAGGCCAAGCCTCTAAATTTATAGACAAAGGAAGGGTGATATGGAGAGGTGCAATCTAAAAGGTGCCTCTTCCATTTTCCATCCACACCCCTTAATAAAAACGCAACAATCCCCCACATGAATGGGGAATGGTCATATGAGGAAAAACATGCATGAAAATACTGTGTGATTCACAAATAAGGATTAATCGCATCTGGATAAGTAGGTTTCCCTTTGAACTTTCCGTAGTGAACTTATGTCGGATATACTCGGTCAATCGGTAGATTTGATATCTTTGAACCGTCGAACTTTGGTGTATACCTAGACAACCATAAGTCACACAATTAACCCTTAACCGTTTTTTGTTCTCACGGTTGTGTTCGTTTCAGACATGAACACCGCCTGGTTTCATGAGTGCTTAGAGAATGGGCCTTTACTTTCATTCCCCTTAAAGCGGCTTACACTTAACACTCACATAGGTGATTTCTAAACGTGTAATCCTATAGACACACTATCTGGTCATATCTTGCCAGACTTAGAAAATCATTAAAAAGCTTTAAGCTTTACTGATTCATCAAAAAGCCTTAATGCTTTACTTTGATTTCTAAACATTATCTTCATCACGAGAATGGATTGAGTTATTTGACAATGTTGAACCGTCATTCATAACTTTGTTTGATCTCTTTGAACTTAGCTCTTGGGATCTCCAGTCTGCTAGGTAGAGTTACCACCATGATGATTTGTCCTAGGCCTTAGCCCCATTCCCTTCAATGATATTTCAACTGCCTCTCTAGATAGGCCTTTTGTAAGTGGATCCGACATGTTATCTCTTGACTTTACGTAGTCAATCGTGATAACACCACTAGAGAGTAGTTGTCTAACAGTATTATGTCTCCGTCGAATGTGACGAGATTTTCCATTATACATAACGCTCCTTGCCCTGCCTATTACCGCTTGACTATCACAATGTATACACATAGGTGCCAAAGGTTTGGACAGAATAGAATATCTTCCAAGAAATTTCGGAGCCATTCAACTTCTTCACCGGCCTTGTCTAAGGCTATAAACTTAGTCTCCACCGTAGAGCGTTCAATACACATTTGTTTGGACGATTTCCAAGACATTGCTCCTCCACCGACTGTTTAGTATCGGTTGAACCGGTGATCTAATTTGCATCACTATACCCCTCTATTATCGCGGGATACTTATCGTAGTGCAAAGTATAATTTGGAGTATATTTCAAATACTTCAAAACTCGTTTCATTGTCATGAAAGTTCAATGCAAACTTTCTTATGTCGTAGACTAATACGTATCGACTTTCGATTGCATATCAGATTATTGACTACACTTAATGTATCAATCATATATTATAAAAATAGCTGGAATGATTGGCATCAGTTGTGGCCACAACCTTTTAATATAAAACACATTTCGCAATTACTCCGCCATTTTCAAGCATTTGTATGCTATTTATTCATACGTCTATATGATATACAAATTATAGCACCTTCATTCATGAAACAATCCAATTTGCAATAGATTTTGATCATGTTCATCGGTTGGTTCACCTCATTATAGATCATCGTATTAATACGTTCGTTTATGAACGATCATATTATACAAGACATACAAATGCACTTTTCATGAAAAGTCACAGCCTTCCAGGTAACACCCTTTCATAAAAGAGCTAAACATTATAAATGTTCAAGAAAGAACAAATCATTTCTGGAAAGGCACGTAAACAACTTTCGAATTTGTAGTTTCATCATTAGTCATCACTAAGACTGAACAAGTAATGAATTCCCCGACTATCATATCAATATCCCTAAGGATTCGTGGGGTTCGAAGAATTATATCATCTAATTCTTCATGATAATATATACATCACGTCTTAACATTAGCTTTTGTTATGCATAAGTTAAATGCCCTCACATTTCACATGTTTCATGTGCCTTTACTATTAATATATAATCCATATATAAACAAACAATGACTACACAATTTAGAGTATTCTTAGTGTAAATACACTAATTTGAAATCATTTGACAACATTTTCTAGTCAAATTTCACATATCATTGTTTGGGTGCTTGTTTTAGTCCGTAAAGTGACTTAACAAGTCGACACACCTTCTTTTCTTTTCAAAATCTTCATTTAAGAAGGCCGTCTTTACATCCATCTGATGGATTTGAAGGCCATACAAGGCGGCTAATGCTATTAACACCCGGATAGATGTAATTCTTGTTACCGGCGAGTATGTATCAAAGTAATCAAGACCTTCTCGTTGTCTAAACCCTTTAACAACTAATCTTGCCTTATATTTGTCAATAGTACCATCAGCTTTTACTTTCCTTTTGAAAATCCATTTAGAACCCAAAGGTTTATTTCATGGAGGACGATCAACCAATTCTCAAGTATGATTACTTAATATGTATTCTGTCTCACTATTGACTGCCTCTTCCAATATTGTGCTTCCGAGGAAGACAATATTTCTTTAAACGTTTGAGGCTCATTTTCCAACAAGAATGTCAGAAAATCCGGTCCAAAAAAAGTAATTATCCTTTGACGTTTACTACATCTTGGAATGGTCTAATTCAATGTACCTTCCTTTGCTTCTTCCCGATTTCGCTTAGATATTTCACTAGACGACTCACATTCCTTTTTATACGGATAAATATTCTCAAAGAATTCAACATTATCTGATTCGATAACTATATTAATATGAATGTCGGATTTTACGATTTATGAATCAAAAAACAATATGCCTTACTATTTGTTGCATATCTTATCAAACGGAAGCAACAGTGTTCGATCCGATTTTTATCCTTTTGGATTTAAGAACTTACACTTTACCCAAATATCCCCCACACTTGGAAATATTTCAAGTGGAGTTTTCTTCTTTTCCATTTTATATGGAATGGGATGTGTCTTTCTATGGGGAACGTGAATGAGTATTCGGTAAGCTGTAAGCATAGCTTCCCCCCCACAAGTTTTGGTAAACCAGAACTTATCAACTGGGCATTCATCGTCTCCTTTGACGTTCTATTCTTTCTTTCCGCAATTCTATTAGATTGCGGTAACTAAGGGGCGATCGTTTGTTGAATAATTTCATATTCCAAACATATTTCTTCAAAAGGAGATTCATATTCAACGCCCCTATTACGTTGTTGAGCCAACCCCAAGAATTGTTGTTTGTGTCACGACATAGCCAAAATTAATAAATGGTGAAGTTTTTAATCTTCAAACCAATCTGACACATTCAGAATTAATAAATGGTGAAGTTTTTAATTTTCAAACCGAGTAACATCTGATACAACTAGATCAAATAAACGGTGAAGTTTTTAATCTTCAAACCGAATAATAAATTGGAGTAGAAAATCACTAAGATTTTAATCTCCAAAATGAGTATAAAGTCACTTAGACTTTAAGTTTCGACAAATGAGTAGAAAGTCACGAAGACTTTAATCTCAACGAACGAGTAGAAAATCACACAGATTTTAATCTTGAACTAGGAGTAGAAAATCACGAAGATTTTAGTCTCCAAAACCAGGGGTATAAAATTACAAGAATTGTAATTTCCTTTCTAAATGGTTTTCCAACTAAACCCTAATCAAACATATATATGTTCATCTTTACATATATTACATTCATGATCTCAAGAATACTTTCAAGTATCAATGTAAGCCTAATTCATATCTTACATTCTTGAAAATAACTATCCACACAAATTTATGCATGTTGCTAAATTAAATAATATTTTATTTGGTCAAGAAATAATAAAATTGACCTTTAAAAACATATTATTCCAAATCATGCATACAACTTCTAATTTATAATATGAGATCATCACATAATACACATCTATCCTAATATTTATGAAAATAAATTTCACAAAAATCACGCAAAGGATAGAAATTTATAAATAAAATAATAGATAAGGCTAAGAAAATAGAACCCTATATTTGCACTTTCTTAATTCCTTATTGCAATTAGACAACTCAATTATGAGAGAATTGTTGGCTTTTCTGTTTTCTTGGTTTACTACCAAGTGTAATTTAAGATAGCCATCCTCACATAACAACGAGTATGCCGACGAGGAAAACAAACAGCAACTTCAACAATCTGTTAATTGTGTCTCCCTCAACCATCACAATTTTCCTTGAATTTGCCCGCAATTTACTCCAAATCACGTCGGGTTAAATCTTCCCCGATCCATACGGGTACATTATAATTCCTTAAATCACATCAACAGTTAATGTTGCTTGACAATTGAATGTGTTGAAATACTCTGGCAATTATCAATTTATAATGCTAGAAAAAAATAAATCAAGAACACAAAACTTGCGAAATTCAGATTCGAACATATCAAAGGCATTTCACAAAATTTCAAGAACTAAAAGTTTTGTACTTATCTGAACTTGTTTCTTACGATGCATTCCTATCTTTGAATACTAAAATATTCTTCTGTAAAATTGCATGGCACTACATTGAAATGCTATAACACTGTTCCCGACTTTGTCATTTCCATGTCGTTAGCGTTGACTCCTTCTTTTTGTCTCCAACAAAAATAAGTTAAGACGAACACAGAAAATAAATAATAAATTCCTTAAGATTGTTGGTATTACTGTGTTCAAAATCAGAAAAGTAAACAAACGTTAGTTCAATAAACAAAACGTAAAATAATTCCGAGCCCACTGAATGCACAATGTGTCCTTAAGGAATTTAATCCCCTCACTGTTGCCCAAGGTATACGGATTAATTCCTCCCAGGATAGAACGAAATAACTATTCTGTGATAGCGGCACTTCAAATCACAGAACTTCAGCGAACTCAACAAACGGAGCAAATCACACTTGACACTTATGTTTATTTAGAAAATAATGCAACAATGTATAAAAGAGGGGAGAAGATTTCAGATTTTCCATGTCTGATTTTCATATCTAAAAACTGAGGCCAAGCCTCTAAATTTATAGACAAAGGAAGAGTGACATGGAGAGGTGCAATCTAAAAGGTGCCTCTTCCATTTTCCATTCACACCCCTTAATAAAAACGCAACATCATATACGTTAGGAGTGATGGTCATATGAGGAAAAACATGCATGAAAATACTGTGTGATTCACAAATAAGGATTAATCGCATCTAGATAAGTAGGTTTCCTTTTGAACTTTCCGTAGTGAACTTATGTCGGATATACTCGGTCAATCGGTAGATTTGATATCTTTGAACCGTCGAACTTTGGTGTATACCTAGACAACCATAAGTCACACAATTAACCCTTAACCGTCTTTGGTTCTCACGGTTGTGTTCGTTTCAGCCATGAACACCGCCTGGTTTCATGAGTGCTTAGAGAATGGGCCTTTACTTTCATTCCCCTTAAAGCGGCTTACACTTAACACTCACATAGGTGATTTCTAAACGTGTAATCCTATAGACACACTATCT